>NW_023270451.1:26296257-26360819 GCF_011800145.1 Mirounga leonina
CTTTCTTTCTTTCTTTCTTTCTTTCTTTCTTTCTTTCTTTCTTTCTTCTTTCATTTATTTATTTATTGAGAGGGTTTGGGGAGAAAAGTGCAGAGGGAGAGGGAGAAAGAATCTTAGGCAGGCTCCCTGCCCAATGCGGAACTGATCTCATGACCCTGAGATCATGACCTGGCCAAAATCAAGAGTTGGTCACTTAACCTACTGAGCCACCCAGGCGCCCTTTTTAGTATATGTGCTGCCGAAGCGAGCACCCCAGGCGCCCCTTGAATCGTGATCATCTTAATCATTTTTTCTGTTTAATGGACTATAAAGTACATTGGTCCTCCCCAGCTGAGACATATTTACTAATTCCATATCATCACTTAGTTCTCTGGTCACTGTTGGGATTTCTTCTGGCACTAGGAAAACTTTCCAACTATATTTCCAAATGCACTTCTTAGAAAAAATTCTTTAATTGTGGAATTTAGTACTGAATCTCTGGAGGTCCTATTAATAGCCAGGGTGTGACTTTAATCCACAAAGTCTTAAGAGATACACAACTGGTTAGGGTGGAAGCTAAGCTTGTTAAGAGCTAAAATCTTGGTCTCCACATGAGGTGGGACCCAGGGAGTTTATAAAATGAAGAAAGAAGACAAAAACAAAATGAAAGAAAATAAAAGATATGTAAATGTTTGCTTACTGTCTTATTTAGGTGTTTGCCTTCTGGTATTCAGGATAATACTCAGGTTGTCTAAAAATACGGTAATAGCCAGGGGCAGACCTTCATTCTAATGAGACAGATGTGATCCAAACCTGGAAACAATGCACTCCTTAGTGGAGGAAGGATGTGGGCCATATGGTGTGAAGTCATCTCACATCCATTAGGATGAACCCTTCGGTGCTCTTTGCATTTTAAGCTGAGGGTGTTGTGCATATGGGTTATTCACATATTTGGATGTATGTGGGTAGGTAAGTAGCAGCAATCCTCAGCACCTTGCACTGTGATACCTAGATACACTTGAAATAAAAGTTCTCCTATTTTATTAGTGTGTGTCATATATATTTTCCTCATAGTTCTACCTCCTTTCTCATTTTCAGGAAAAGCAAAGTAGTATTTGGGAAGAAAAGAGGCTCTGAGGATATCTGTTCTAACATTTAAAAAAATGAACAGAATATGGCTGATCTATTTCCTGAATTCTTTAGCTTTTTCAATTTTAAATCCTCTGGTTCCCTAGGAAGGCTCTCTGCTTGAAATGGCAGAGTCTGGTTACCAGAAAAATAGGGTTTATAACAATATGTAAAAGAGGATTTTAAAGATTTAAAAAAACTGAGAAAGGGACGCCTGGGTGGCTCAGTTGGTTAAGCCTCTGACTCTTGATTTTGGCTCAGGTCATGATGTCAGGGTTGTGAGACCAAGCCCCACATGGGGCTCTTCGAGGGGTGTGGAGTCTGCTTAAGATTCTATCACTCCTGTTCTCTCTGCCCCTCCCCCACTGGAAAAACAACAACAACAACTGAGAAACAATAAGAACTTCAGCTTTTATAATTGCAGTTTAAACTTTTTCTTGATTCCATTAGAATTCCAGAGGGGATCTCATATTGGTGGGAAATTGCCATGATTTCCTGATTTACATGGGCTTTAAGTCCCTTTGGATCAGGACTCCACTAGATGTCATTTTCTGCCAAACTTGGCAATAGGGAAGGATAGCCCTTGGATGGCAGTGTGGTAGGGCTGCTACAGTTTGGCCTCATTTCTGATAAAGGTTAGGTCCTCAAAAAAGGCACTGAATGAAAAGATAGCATGCAACCCAGGTATGCTGGTGCCAAGAACCTGTGGTTTGCATGGTCAGGAATGAACATAGTCCACTGTTTGGGGAAAACCGACACACAACTGATGGACTGAAGTCCAGTGGGAGTTATTTTCTGCTCAGCCCTCCATTGGCAGCTGCATTTGTGAATCAACTAAGAGCAGCTTTTATTGATACAGTCACTACGCTTTTAGTTCCCATTTTGAAGTGTATCTCTTTGATGGATGTGTAAGGAATCCGCTTAGACACCTCTGACAGAAGATACCAGGCAGAAGATACGACCAGATTTTGAGCAATCCTGATTCCACAAAAGAGATGACACAGACTGCTGAGTAAAACACAGCAAGCCAGTTTGTAAAGAGACCAAGCATTATGTGACAGAAGCATCTAAGTCACTGTTCAGCCTGCTTGTCTTTGAGGGCTGGAGAGAAGGCTTCTGTCTGAAAGGAGAAAAGAAAAACTTTCCCAAGGTCAAAGCACACCAGGTTGTAAAAGCTTTGAGTAGAGATTTTTTGACCCCTTGTCCTGATCTCCCCAACCTCATTCCTTTGTTCTTCTTGGCAAGGACCCTCTGCTAGAATTTAAGCAGTCTCCTTCACAGGTCTTGTCTATGACTTGTTCGTTACTAGTTTTGAACCTTCACAAAGCCATTTCTAACTTACAGAATATATTCTCTGCCTGTCATTTCTATATCTACCTTATGTTTTTGCTCTCCTTGAAAAATCTGGCTTAAATCTAACTCTCGGGAGGCATTTCATAACTAAGCTGGTCCTGCCCATGTATTCCCTGCTTAGCCTTTTGTCTGTACTTGGAACAGACATGTAAACTCTCTTCAAAATTAATGATGATAGTTAACATTTATGTATTTCTTACTCTCTGTCAGGCACTGGGCTAAAAGGTTTATTATACACGGTTGCCCATTTGATTCTCACAATGAATGAGTCGGACACCTGTTATTGTTCCCATTTTACGGATGAAGAAACTGAGATATAAAGAGGTACTACAGTTTGCTCAGGGTTACGACTATCAAATGGCAAAGGCAGAATGTTAATCCAAGTGTTCTGACCCTAGAACTCACACTCTCTGTCTCCTGTTCAGTCACTATATAGAGTGAGAAGGTGTAATGTGGCACAGAAACGCAAGAAATGCAGTGGCCATTAGTTCAGGGGTTAAGAACCTAGGTTTGGGTCCATGTGGTTCTGGGGCATTGGAAGTCTCTGTGATTTTTACACCGCATTGGTTATATGTGTGTGTTTGCTTTTATCAGATTCCTAAAAGGATATGCTTTGTAAACTCTTAAATGCCAAATAAACAAATAAAAACAATGTAGTTAGTCCCCTTTTTCCTAAAATAGGCTTACTCTCAATTATCTTACAAGATCAGTGACCTTCCTCCTTTAAAACCTTCAGAAAAAGTCATGCATGGTACATTGAGGGTGTACTTGCTTTGGGCCTATGACAGACTTTGTCAAGATCCCAGTGACTCTTTTGCAATCCCTGTAATATTGGGTGAATTACTGACCCCTCCCCGTAGGGCCCCGTTTCCTGGTTTACGGAGTAGGGCTAATGACCTTTAAAAGTTGGGAGGACAAAATAAAATGCTGTGTTAATGTACCTGGCAGTGATAGATTTTCATCTGGTGTTATTTTCTTTAAAGGTATTTTGAGTGTTGCACTGAACTGGTGCAGTAAAAACATTTCCTTCTCAAGTAGCTGCTAACCTCTAAAGGCAGGACAAATCCCCAAAGAAATCCATATACCAAATCGCTTACATGTGGCTACATAAACGGCTCAGCTCATGCTTCAGTATTCAGTAACATGCTAGACTCCATATTTTCCACCTTGTGCAGAAGCATCCTGCAGATTTAGTGCCAAGTGAAGGAGTACAGAAAATCAATCCAGGCAATTGCTTCTTTACTTTCTGATCAGTTCTTCCCAGGTTATCCCCAGCTTTGAATGCACTTAATCTCTTCTGTGTAGATCAATAGCCACCACTACCCCCCAAGTCTTGCCATAAAAAGAAAGGCTCAAAGTATTTTACACATGTATAGAGACTTGTTATTAAAATTTCTCTCCTGTCTTCCCTAATTTGCTATTTTGTTAATAAAATCTGGGAGAGGATTTTCATTTGTAATTTATATCTGAGCAATGCTTTCATTTTAAATTTTTATAATTAGGCGTTTGGATGTTTTTTTTTTTTTATTTTATTCTTATGTTAATCCCCATACATTACATCATTAGTTTTAGATGATTCTAAATAAACAATGATTCATTGTTTGTGCACAACACCCAGTGCTCCATGCAGAATGTGCCCTCCTCAATACCCACCACCAGGCTAACCCATCCTCCCACCCCCCTCCCCTCTAGAACCCTCAGTTTGTTTTTCATAGTCTATCGTCTCTCATGGTTCGTCTACCCCTCCGATTTCCCCCGCTTCATTCTTCCCCTCCCGCTACCTTCTTCTTTTTCTTCTTTTTTTTTTTCTTAACATATATTGCATTATTTGTTTCAGAGGTACAGATCTGAGATTCAACAGTCTTGCACAATTCACAGCGCTTACCAGAGCACACACCCTCCCCAGTGTCCATCACCCAGTCACCCCATCCCTCCCACCCCACCCCCCACTCCAACAACACTCAGTTTGTTTCCTGCAATTAAGAATTCCTCATATCAGTGAGATCATATGGTACATGTCTTTCTCTGTTTGACTTATTTCACTCAACATAATACCCTCCGGTTCCATTTGTTATCAGTTTTCATGAGGCAAAATTTCATCTGTATTTTTTAAGAACATATAAACATGTCTCTGTGGGAGCTCTTGCTTGTAATGAAGGTATGTAGGTAATTCTTACAGAGTGCTTTTCTCAAATGACCACCTGGACATCTTTCCAGACTTGGCGTGTTAGAGCAGCTGAGCTTTGAGAGAGAAGGTTAACGAAGGGTTAAAGGTGAAATAGGCTTTTGGTTGTGTCTTTTTTATCTTTTTAATGTCTTCCAGAAGAGGGAACCAGTAAAACTTGGTTACTATTCAGAATATGTATTGACAGTGCTTCCAGTTTGGTCTCTTTTCTTTATTCTTGGGGCCTTTTCTCATAGGTAGGTTCACTTCTTCAAAACTTTGAAGATGGCTCAAAACTTGTCCTTGGCCCGAGTCACCTAGGAACACAACCCTTCTCTTTCATGTGACTGTTACTGATACCTAATAGCTTTTCCATTTCTCTTTGTTACTTTTGTATTAAGTTTCACAAGCCTACAGCAGAATTCAAATTATTTTACAGTTAGAATCGATTGTCTGAACTGCCTAGTTTTCCTGCTTGCTTTCCTTTTAATTGTTTCAGCAATGCCTGCTATCCTTTTTGTTCCTTCTCTATTTTGCTATAGGTTTTTTTATTTGTTTTGTATTGGAGTAGAGTGAACCACAGGAGGAAGAAGAAAAAATGGAATATTGATCACATCCTAGTAGTTTTAGAACATATCAATATGAACATAAAAAAATATCTTCATTTGATTAAAAAACATGCCTTTTCTTTCTCCTGTCACTTCCTTTGTGGCTTAAGAGACCCATATTCAGTTTCCTTTAGATTAGCAAGCCATGCTTTTGTCCTATGTGTTTTCATTAAAATTCAGAACCAGACAAACTTATTATTTGGATCCCAAAATTTAATAAAAATATAAATGCTTTTGGTTCCTATTTTCTTCCTAATTCCATAAGACATTATAATTGCTTTATGCTGAGAATACTCATGTTTGCCTCTTAGCTGAGTTCCCTAAGACTTTCAGTAATTAAGTGCACACGTGCGTGAGCTTCACGGCATAGAGAGAGACTTGGGCTGTGCCTGGTGCCCAAGCGGAGCTAAGTGTAGCCCCTATCACTTCAGGTCTGTTAGCGATATTCGTCCTTCAGGATAACTCTACAGAGACATACACTTCTGTTATAGAAACGCAAATATTTCAATGAATACAGAATGCATGGTGTTACCGATTTGAAGTGGTCATGACATACTGGGACGGTTCTCAACTCGCTTGCCAACTCTGATTCATTTATAGTGGTTGCTGGAAGCACTGGTTTTCCGAAATCACAACCCAGCTGATGGAAAAAAATTCCAGATTGATGATTCCATCCATACCTTTCACAGAGGGAAAAATGGTCATGGGAGAGCCATATATTTGCCAGCTTTAATCTAGGCATTCATTATTTATTAAGAAAACAAAGAAGGGCTCCTTTTAATTTTATTTAGATGCCTCAGCTACAAACAGGATTCTATTTGAAAGGTTAACATAACTTGTTTCTGAACATCAACACCTACTTAAATAGGTACGGTAGAGTCAGGTCTTATTAAAAAGCAACAGCACATGTAGAAGTTTATCATTATGAAAAGATTACAAGTTGTGAAATTTGATTTCTCTCACCCAACCTTCTCATTTTCTGAAACCAAAGATGGTCACAGGCCCACTTGACTCCTTGGCAGTAGATCTCTCAAAGATTGCTGACATTTGAAAACCAGAGAAGGTGAATACTGACTCTCTAAAGAACACACTCTAATTCTAGAGAAGAGGTGATCTGATCTGTTTGGCTGTGTTTGATGTGAAATACTGCAAGGAGAATACTTGGTGGTCACAGAGATGCTCTCAGTTTGGAAGCTGCTGCCTATTTGAACCTGTGTTAGTTCTCTCGGGCCCTCCAATGGTAGGTCGTTGGCAAGTATTTATCATGCTTTTTGCACTGCTTAAGTTAAATTTCTTTTCCAAGGCAATGGGGCCCCGAGGGAACGTCAAGGAAAGGGGGGGATAGGGAGAGGAGTCTGGGATGAGATGTCTGGTTCTATAACTTCCTTCCAGACCATTAGTTGATCTATTAGATCAGCTTCTCTCAACCTTTTGTGTGTAACTTTCCTGGCAGAGTTGTTGAATTATGTACAGCCACTTTCAGCAAGCTGCTTAGGTCAGGGGGCTTTTCTTTGGCATTTAGTTCCCACGTACTTAAACAAAACCTCAATTTGCTAAGGTTTTTAACACTAGAAGCTTGTTCTTTTTATCCGTTTTTATTATTTCTTCCATGCATTGTTATTCATAACACATCTGGCTCCAGGTTATGGCATTTTGGCTGCATTTCACCATGCTAACCTTTGTTACCTCTCCTAGGGTTTAGGAAACAATCCCCTCTGGATTGAAATATTAATGATCATAAGTACAACAGCAACCCCTCTGCCTTTCAAGTAATGTGGTTCTAAGCCGAAGGGCAGCGGCACCAATTATAACTACGGGAATCCTATATACTCTCCCAGTAGGATACACAGATGCACATACAGGGACTCAGCTGGGCTCTGATACTTGTAACTCGATGCTTCCTTGTGCTTTGGTGTTTTGAGGCTCTAAAAGAGAAAAATGATTCTAGCAAGGAGATTTGGTTGGTGTGGGAGAACCACTCACAACTGCTGAGCTAGCTGTGTGGGAAATTGCCCTTAGGTGCATGGTAGGGCCTCCTCACCTCTGCTTGTAACACTTGGGTGCGGAGATGAGGGAAGCCTGTGTGATTCTCAATTTCTCCTCACTCCTCTGGGCTGTTGTCACTAATTAGAATAGTGTACCAGGGAATGTAGTAGTAGATTTTATTTTTGGCTTAACTGCCACCTGAGAGACAGGCTCTCTGCGTCCCGGGACATTCAGCCCAAGGGTAGAAACAAATGAGCTAAGATTATAAAATGGGTCGAGTCACATGGTGTAGGGAGCCTGTTGGCAGAAACGGATCCACAGACCAAATCTTTTGAGGCTGACTTTTCTGCTCGGCTACTCTCTAACTTCAGGCTGACAGTCCAAAGCCTTAGACTATTAGAGGGCATAATCAGGTTTTGTAAAGGTCCATGGGTTCTCGACAGGAAGAAAGGAGAAAGAAAATGTAGAGCAGAGCATAGGCAAGGAAAAATGGAAGGATTTACATAAAAAGAGAGTTGTGCCAAAACAGTAAAACTACAGAAAAGGATAAAACAAAAATAGTTGCCAAGAAACAAAAAGATAAAACAATAGGTGATTAAGTGACCAAATTAGAGTTACATATAATCGCACTTAGCTTTAATGAATACCTATTGTGTTCCAGGCACCACTCTAAGTGTGGGATAGATGTTGACCTATGATCCTTGTAACCATCTTATGAGAAAGAATATGTTTATCCCCATTTTACAGATGAGGAACTGGAAACACACAAAGTTTAAACAACTTGCTCAAGAATAACATTATATTCTTAACCATTATTCTTCAGCTTTCTCCTAAGAGATGAAAGAACCTTTCTAAGAAAAGGTTGAAGCAGTTGCCCAGGTGAAGATTGGTCTTCCAAAATCAGTAGAATTTAGCCATGAAGATGAATAGTGTTAACAAAAGCACGTTAGCAAAAAGGAGGCTCTATAGATTCATGGTTTTTAAAGATTGGTTAATTTCCTTAAAGGAATTAATGAAACTATTTTCCTTTGCCTCCGTAACTTTGGATTTAGCTCTGGGTGCAGTGAAATGATGAGTTTTCCTTTTCCTTAAGCCATCAGTTTCTTGAATGAGATTTTTTTTTTTTTAACAGATACTCATCAGTGACTAACATTTTAGTCTTTTAACTTTAACTGGAAACCTGAAAACTAATTTAAAAATAAAGTTGATGGAATAATATTAAGATAATATTTTCACATAATTGGGAATGCTCATGATATATAAACAATATGTTAAGTATAAGCCCAGTTTTAAACATTTGTTTAAAAATGTATATATGTATGTGCACATATTTTAAAAGACTTGAAAAATATATCTTCACTTGTCTCTGAGAATATGAAGGATGTGTAGTTTTTCTATTTACTCTTCTGAATTTCCCAGTTTTTAAAAAATGACATGTATTACCTGTATAAGCAGAAAGGATGTTATTAAAAGTGAAAATGAACACAGTGCCAGCATCATGTTTTAGAAATGGCTTCGGTAGATACTTAAGCAAGTTATGAATCCTAACCAACCAGCATACAGCTATCTCTGCTTTTTATTTGAATTAAATCTTCTGACATTATAAGAAAGATAGAACATTGACTTCCGAATCTAAAACAGGATTAGTCAAGCTTCAGAATGTCAAAATGGAACCCATTCTCTATCACACATTGCAAAGAAAACTGTCAGCTCCTGTTCTAAACTTTGGGTCCTTAGAATCTTTTGCTGCTTTCTTAGTGTACGGGTACTCTTTAGGTAGAAGAAGAGCAACATGTTGTGTAAAGGGAAGAAACTGTATCGCAGGGCAAAAATCAGCCTTATTTTATATGGGTTATACTCAGCTGTTGGGTCTGAATTCTTGCCGCTCTTTGAGAGTGGCCACTCCCACTAGGAACTTGGATACATATGCACCTAGTTAACTGCTAGAATGGACAATGGAATTGGTGTATAGTATCTGGAGGCCAGAAAACTGAACTTCTGAAAGTATTACATGTTTGTGTTACCATTTTCATTGATGGCAGAAGAAGGGAGGAAGCAATAGGGACTAAGATAAGATTTTAAGAGGCACTTTCTGACTGTGACCAATAAGGCATGAAAACCATTGAGCTGTAGTATGAGGGCTAGTAAAGGGAAAGAATTTCGGAAGGAAAACTGGCCCAAGGTGATTCTGGTTGGAGGGAGGGGTTACCCTTGAAAATCCCTCCCTCTTAAGATTGAGACAAACTTCCCCAACAAAAGCTTTATCTCCTTACCTGGAGTCCAAGGCCACCGTGCTCTCCTAGTGATGCACACAAAAATTCCTCAGGAATGCCACTTATCCTGCTTAACTGGCCTGCCCAAACTCTAAACCCTGGAGAGAACTTAGTTAAAAGCTGATGGCCCGTTGAAATTAAAAGAGCAAAACAAACGGCCACAAAACAAATGAGTAAGTGATGCTTCTTCTGTTCTTGAATGGCAGAACTGCTCGCTGCCAGTCCCAGCTTGTGCAAGAGGCAAGGGAAATGTGCATTTCAATTTCATTGCATGGAACTAAGAGTCCCTGTAGCCTTCCTATTGCATCCAGAGCACAAAAATTATAGATTTAGCACATGCTTTGTGGCTAACCGCTCGCTTCTTGGGCGGGAGTAACAATAACCTTGCCAAACACTTGCTCCGATGGGGCTATGTCATCTTTCCTTGTTCATTGCCTGCTTGCCATCCTAATCTCTTCTAGCAAAACAGATTTATGCCAACTGCAAAGATAATAAAAAAGTAAATATTTTTAACCAGTGTAGCAATAAATTAATTTCATGCCTTTTCTAAATGGCCTTTTTAATAAACATAGAACTCTTCTGGTGCTTGAGAATAACTGTATAGAAGATGTGATTTTGCTGGCTTTCTCCTCGGGATGTGACATTGCTCACAGCTCTTCCCAACTGCTGCCAGAAGCTGTGTTGGTCGTTGGTTGTGGGTGCTTAACAGCCATCTGGAAGGAAAGTTGGCATCACCTAGTTGAAGGCATATCTCAAATCGAGGGATTGTAGCTGCCATCTCAGTTAGTAAACACTGTAGTTTCGCTGCTGGATTGAATGTCTACTCCAAATTCCTGACGGGAAGAGAAAATCAAGAAGGAGGGACAAGGATAAGCATCATCTGAATGCTTTGCTGACTGGCAGTTCATTAAGGCAGGAGTTTTTCTTTTGTTCCAGAACTCAAAGCAGGTGATGTGCGGCCGTTTTCATTCTTAATCTTATTAATAGAGCTGGTCAATTGCTGCTCCTGCTTAGAAGAAGGGCCATTCTCTTTAGAAACCAGAGTTTGAAAGAGTTTTTGCTGGAAATAAATGAAGGAACAGGAGGCAGAGGATTATTTTGTTTCTTACTTACTGGATACTTCAGTTGCCAGTGCTGGGAGGCATGGGCAGTCATTCTATTGAATCTTCTTCTGTTATTTGCTGGACTGGGTCCATTCTGGAAGTGGACTTTAAGAGTCTCCTTAAACTTTGGACCAGGGGTAGCAAGCAGTAGAAATAAAATGGGAAACTTTTGTTGAGAACTCTTTCCCATCTGATCACCTCTGGTTTATAAAATGGTACCTCAGAGCAGATGTGACCTGGTGTATTTTTTCTCCTGATTATTCTGAGACCTGGAGAGGGAAGATGGGTAAATGCCAGCCCACTGTCATCATGAGGGGTTCCCTTCAAAACAAGCAAAATATGCTTTTGTTGTCAGTACAGTGTTCATTTCTTCTCTCTTGGGAGTATTTCCCAGGAGAGAGTTTGTCTTTTTTTTTTTTTAATTGAGGAATAATTGACATATAATACTGTATCAGTTTCAGTTGTACAACATAGTGATTTGGTAATTATATACATTATGAAATAGTAACCACAATGTCTAGTTACCAGCTGTTGAAAAAATTTGTTTTATACCCATCTTTTAAGCATGCATGCAATATGGGATCTTGGCATTTTTTTTTAAAGATTTTATTTATTCATTTGAGACACACAGATACAGAGAGAGAGAGAGAGAGCATGAGCAGGGGGAGAGGCAGAGGGAGAGGGAGAAGCAGGCTCCCCGCTGAGCCAGGAGCCTGACGTGGGGCTCGATCGCAGGACCCGGGGATCATGACCTGAGCCGAAGGCAGATTCTTAACCATCTGAGCCTCCCAGGCGCTGCAGGATCTTGGCATTTTTAAAGCCAAAACCACCAAGGAGAGCATGAGACAACAGAAAAATTGAAATGTGGACTCCAGATTGGCTGCTTAAATCTAATTAAAGAGGCCTGGGTTTCCCAGGGTTACAGAAGGGGGATGGGGGATGGGGTAGCCAGGTGATGGGTATTAAGGAGGGCACATGTTGTGATGAGCACTGGGTGTTATATGCAACTAATGAATCGTTGAATACAACATCAAAAACTAATGATGTACTATATATTGGCTAACTGAACATAGTAAAAAAAATAAAAAATAAACAAGGGGCCTCATATTTCATTTTGCATTGGGTCCTGCAAATTATGTAACTAGTTCTGCCTAGCAAGAACATTATTATTCTTCAAAATCTGTTGCCAATTAAACAGATGAAAAATAAAAAATAAATAAAAAATAAAGAGCTCTGGGTTCAGCTGGTATGTTTAGGTGTTCCCATCACATATTTTAAGGAGTAAGCTGCCATCATCTCTTGGTCCACTGTTGCATTTTACCAGAGTTTTGGGAGAAATAACTTTGCAGTGGGTTTTCATTTCTAAGGCCAGAGCCTGGTGGATTGTAGGGTCACAAATAAATAATAAAGGACTGTTCTTTTGGTTCAGTCTTCTCCCTGAGATCTCACTGTAGCCTAATTCCTCTCTTTGGATTAGGGATGGAGGATTCCTTGTATTCCTTAAATTTTGACATTTCCCTTGAACTTTCTATTGGTTTTGACCACTCCTAAGGTGGGATGATGCCACATAAGCCTTCTACTGTCAAGAGAATCCAGTTGTTATTGCTTCCTCCTTGTCTGCTTTGGTTTGCAAGGAAGCATAGAATTGTGTTTTCTGAGTCTCCCATAGACACCAGCAAAAAAGCTTTAATCTCTTTAGTTTTGGGGGCACCGTCTCTTCTCCTGATAAGGCAGGCACTTGTCCATGTGGAATCACTGGAAGCTTCTCTATGTGACTGCACTGTGAGATATTCTTTTGTATGACCATGAAATTGTTCCTAAACTAAACCTGTTGCTTAACTTTAGTTGAGTGGTTAGAGACCCATTACTTACTCAGATTATTTCAAGCTAAATGGTATCTACAGCCAAGATCCATGTGGCCCTAAATTTCAGTGGGAAAATTGTGAGAAATCTGGCTTCTCTGCTGACTAGTTGGTGACTTCTCTCCCATATCGACATCTCTGATGGAAGCTTTGCTTTTCTCTTACCTCCATTAAACCTTCTCTATTAACTGGTTTTCTTAACTGATTGTCTCTGGTCCCTCATACTTTAAGCCAAGGCCAAGTATTATGGTTCTAACTCTAATTATGGTTTCGGCTCTCCCATATAACTGTTAAAATTTGTCTTTTGGGTTTTCCAGAAACTATTTCTTGAGAAGCCCTGTTCCATTTTTAAGTAACAGGTTCTTTCATAGGTCAATTGCTAAGCTTAAATTACTTGCCTTTGGTTATGTTCCTACCTCTGATCAAATCATCTCTGGCAGGGGTCTTAGAGTACCTACTGGGCCTGGGAATTGTGAGCAGGAAATTTCTCCATGGAAGAGGCTGTGGGCAGGTTCTTCAATGACTACACCTGTGTACCGGATGTGCCACTTTTGGATTGGGTCTATTTCTACGGAACCACTGTGAGTCAGACATCCATGGGAAGATAAAGGAGGGACAAACTTTATTGTGTTCTAAACTTGATCATTTTTATTTGTATTTTGTTTTGAATGACTCTTAAAGGAAAAACGTGAAATTATGAAACAAAATATTGAAATATTGTGATTTATACAGAATATTTTCAAACTCTGTTGTTCTTTTTGTCTTGGGTATTCAGTGCCAGTAGGTAGAAGCCTATACATTTCTCTCTGAGGTGGACCATATTTGCTGTTGTCTGAGGTTACCTTTCTGCTAGTGAGGCTATGTGGAATATGGTGTTCATCATAATAGATCTAAATATAGTTTAGTTCAAGGAGAACATATGGTCTTTTGGTGTTGCTCAGGGCATGATTTCATTGGACTAATTTCAATTGTATACTTTTTTTGTGTGTAGCACTTAACAAAATTATAGACAGTTTGAGCTGAGAGTGGCCTTCCATCATCTAATCCAGTCTTTTCATGTTTATAGGAAACGATTTGTCCAAAAACAGATAATTAGTGTGGATGTGGAAATTAGGAGCTATGTCTGCTGAATTGCAGGCCAGGATTTTTTTTCTAATGTCCCATGCTATTTCCAAGGATGGATAAAACATATGGCTTTAAAATTGATACTCATCAAGAGCCTTTTAAATACAGGTGAGTAGAATAGAGCAAGTTATGTAGATACTAACTAGAAATATCCTGAGGATGGTAGAGACCTCTAAGACCTATAACTGGTTC
This sequence comes from Mirounga leonina, assembly GCF_011800145.1. Taxonomy (NCBI): domain Eukaryota; kingdom Metazoa; phylum Chordata; class Mammalia; order Carnivora; family Phocidae; genus Mirounga; species Mirounga leonina. The sequence goes on from NW_023270451.1 coordinate 26,310,031, forward strand.
TGAACCAAGATGCGAGGCTTTAATTTCCTCAAATGCTTTCAACATTTAAAATTTCCCTTGTATGTTTCTTTTGGGGACCCACTTTCCTTTGCCAATGAATAGGCAAACAGGAACTAATAATGTACTTTCATTAGCTACATTCTCCTCAGTGATATTATGAATTTCTTTATCTGATGCTCTGTGTAAATGTTTTAGATGATAAGTTTTTACACAATGCCCAGCATAGCAACTTACCATGAAGATCCATAAAGAAAAGGCTATATTTTGTAGAATAGGCTATGTTAATGTAATGGGGGAAAATATTTAGGTTTCTCTCCACAGTATTATTACCACTTAACTATGAATCTATTTTTTGCATAGGTCTCCAAACTTGGTGTTTTGGTTAAATAACAGGTCATCAAATATCTCTTCCATGATGCCAAAAAGAAAGTTCACTTCCTTAGCAAAATCCTAGTTTTAACAAGATAAATATTTATTGAATCAGTGCCAAAATGTTCTGTGAGAACCAAGTAGTCTGCTGGTACTTGAGGTCTATGTCAATTAATAGTTTAATGTAGGGTTTTTTTGTTTGTCTTGATATGGATGATGATTTCTAAGAATAGAGAACTTTATCTACCTCCAAGCCAATACTGAGTGTAATATTTAAGATCTTTGCGTTTGTACCCGTTTACTGAGCCACCCAACAGAGGTTTGATAATTAGAATTTCAACTTAAAAATGCAAAAGGAATTATAGAATTAGAAGAAAAATAATTGGAAAAACTCTTAAAATATTGGTCCTTAAAATTAGAAGCCTATGGCTTCTAAAAGTATTTTGATAGTACTTGTGGGAACATAGCATAATTAATGGATTAGGCTGACAATTCTTGAACCCACTGATGAATCTTAATATCACAAAATTTGGGACCAACCAGACATTATGTGCATCCCAGTTGGTGCCATAGAACATATGCAGCACCCCCATGAGGATTTTTGCCAAAAATAATTGAACCTGAATTTAATTAAGCCCCTAGGCCTAGCAACCAGTTCTTCAACAAATAAATGGCATGAGAAAAAAAAAAAAAGTGAGCAGGAACCAAGTGTAATAGGTAGACGTTGCTAGGATCCTCATTCAAATATATCACTGTAAGAAGACTTTTTTTTTTTTTTTGAGGTCAAAGAAAATTGAGCATAGCCTGGGTATTAGATTATACTAAGGGGTATTTATTAATTTAGTTAAGTGTGATAATTTTCTTGTGGCTATTTTAAGATATCTGCTAGAAGTATATACTGGTGGACTCACATGTGAAATGATATGATATCTGGGACTTATTTTAAAACAGTGAGTAAACAGGGTGCCTGGGTGGCTCACTTGGTTAAGGGACTGCCTTTGGCTCAGGTCATGATCCTGGAGTCCCGGGACCTCGTCCCTCATCAGGCTCCCTGCTCAGCGGGGGGTCTGCTTCTCCCTCTGACCCTCCCCCCTCTCATGCTCTCTCTATCTCATTCTCTCTCTCAAATAAATAAATAAAAATCTTTAAAAAAATAAATAAAACAATGATAAACAAAGGGTGGGAAGTTGGATGAAATGAAGAATGGTGTATTATTGATAACTTTTGAAGCTGGCTGATGGATCCATGGGAGATTATTATGTTCTTGTCTCTGTTTTTGTGTATGCTTGAAGTTTTTAAAAATAAAAAGAATTACAAAATAGCCAACAAAGGGAGCCATGTCCTCATCCCAGAACGTGTGAGATTTTTAAAACCAGAACTCAAGTTTGACTTGGTAAGAAAAATAGATATTCTTCGGGCGCCTGGGTGGCTCAGTTGGTTAAGCAACTGCCTTTGGCTCAGGTCATGATCCTGGAGTCCCTGGATCGAGTCCCGCATCGGGCTCCCTGCTCCGCGGGGGGTCTGCTTCTCCCTCTGACCCTCTTCCCTCTCGTGCTCTGTCTCTCATTCTCTCTCTCAAATAAATAAATAAAATCTTTAAAAAAAAATCTTTAAAGAAAAAAGAAAAATAGATATTCTTCAAGTTCTCCCAATATTCAACACTGAAGAATGACAGCTTATCTCTTAGGCCTGGTTTAGATACTACTTTGCTATATTACTGTGGGTTCTGTGTCTGTGGGCATCAATCCCTCTGAGTCATAGAGTTAGCATCTGCATTATAAAAATAATAGTATCTACAGTATAAGGTTGTAATGAGGTTTAAACATGAAAATGTATGTGAAAAACACCTGGTATGGTGTCCAGCATGCACTCACTCCTCAATAAATGAAGCTGGGGCTGTCTTTGCTTCATTTAACAGAGACCAATTAAGTGTCAGGTATGTGCCAGACCTGTGCTAAATCTAGGGAATTTTTATGAAGAAAAAGATGTGGCATCTGCCTATGAATGGTTCTTAATATACTGGAAAAGTTAAATCCCAGGAGATTGGTGTTTTGTAGGTGTAAAAGGGTCAAATACCAGCGGTTTCATATGGTTCAACCTGATAACTGAAGTGAGATATAATTAGGGAGGTAGTGGGGTGCAATGGTTAAGATGACAGAATCAGTATCAGACTGGGCTTGAAACTTGCCTCTGGCATGAACAAATTGTGTGATCCTGAATAAGGTCACCTGTGGTGCCTTTGTTCATGGTCTGTAAAATAGGGATATACTAGTATTTACCTTATAGTATTGTTATGAAGATTACACGTAAAATACAGATAACAGTACTTAACATAAAAAGCCCTGCATATTATTGTCATCAGGGTATGTCCAAAGTGATGTGTGAAGACATCCAGTTATAAGAGGTGCACGTAATCATATCAGGTGTTGGGGTTGGTGCTGAGAGGATGATAGAAAGTTTCATGGAGAAAGGGTGACATTTGAACTTTGCCAGGAAGAAGGAGCCATTCAGGCAAAGAAAATCACTCTAAGGACATTTTAGGCAAAGGGCCTGGAAATGCGAAAGGAGAGTTTCAGCAGCAGAAGGGAGTGGCATGGGGATCAGAGTTTAGAACATGGGTCTGGAGGATGGAGAAGGGCTGGCTGCACATGAAACTCATTGGTAGCCTGGGTGGTTTATATCTTGACAATTCAGTAGCAGAAGGAGTCATATGAAAATTTTACCCAGGATAGTGACAGTAATGTGGTAGATTAGTTCGAATGGAAGAAAGACTTGCTGGGAGTCTATAAAAGTAACCTAGAGCCTTGCTATTCAGAGTGTGCTTCCTGGACCAGCAGCATCAGTATCCCCAAGGATCTGATGGAAATGGGAATTCTTGAGCCCCATCCTCAGAACCTGAATTTTAACAAAATATGCAGGTGATTCATGAGCACATTGAAATTTGAGAAACCTGGTCTGGGGATAGCCCAGGAGAGCCTGGGCTAAAGCAGGGATAGTAGAGATGTCAAGCAGAGAATAAGGACCACTAACGGATGTATTTAAGAGGTGAAACTGAAAAGATTTGACTGATAAGGTGTGGGGGTTCTGAAGAGGATGCACTGAGAAGAAAGCTGTGATTCCTTATTAAAATTTCTGGATGGATGATTGGGAATGCAGAAAAGGGAAAGTGTTGGAGACCAAAGGTGAGAAAAAGAATTCATTTTATGGCATGTTGATTTTAAGCAGCCTGTGGGACATAGAAGATCCATAAAAAATGGACTGGGGAAAATGAAGTTACATTATTAAGAAGAAAATCTGAAGAAAGTAGTTATCTTAACATCAAGTAAGAATCCAGTGATGACAAATGCTAGACATATCCTCTCTACTGTTCTATAAAAGAACAAGGGCACATTAGAATTGGTTCTCTAGTGTGCATTAAATACTCTGAAAAATTTTTGAGCTTGTAAAGTCAAACATTCCTGGCTCCTCTGTTAAGTATAAATGCATAAAAATAAAACCGTAAGACACAACAGAACTTGATAATTTGTACGTAATTCTCCCATATAGACTTGGCAAGAATTCAGGTTCTGGAATTTGGAGAGGTTAGGGACTCCTGGTGATTTCTTGGCATCAATATTAGTGGATTTTCTTTTTAAAACTTGCTTTGGGAGGATGTAGAGAACTCAGATATCTGAGTTCACTATCTGCTGAGTTTAAATGAAATGCTACCCAGGGGTAGGTTTGAGAGGTTATTTAGCCAGATTGTAGAATCTCTAAATGTGCAATCACTCTCCCACCCAGAGTTGCCAGATTTAGCAAATAAAAATACAGGACTCCTAGTTAAATTTGAATCTCAGATAAATACAGTTTTTTAGTATAAAATATTAGACCAAATATTCCATGGGATGTATATATACTAAAAAAAGAATCTCTGTTTATCTGAAATTAAAATATAAATAGGTGTCATGTATTTTATCTGGCAACTTTGCCCAGTGCCCTAGTTATGACAAAGAGCATATGTACATGTATATATACATCTGTATATAGCAAATACCACAAACTCTAAGAAATATTAATGTTTAAGGGCTAGGCTGAGAATTTTTCAAGATGTTCTGTCAAAATTTATAATATTAATTCATACAAACATCTATATATCCAGTTTGGAGGAAAAAAGCAGAACAGGCTTGCCAGCAACATGATGCCATGCTTCTTCCTGTGCTTATGATAAAATTACTAGTTTATTTTTTTAACCCCTGCATACATTTTAGAACTTCATTCCATAATGTTAATACAGCATTTAGTGGAAAGATAGTCTATAATTAAGGCATAAGTTTTCAAACAAACTGCAGATGTAGAGCTGTGAGGGTAGTCTTGATGCTTGGTTTATAAAGGAGACTCTGATGTTAAACAGATGTGCTTCTATTTAACAAGACGATGTTGAAAATAAAGCTGTATTACAGGTAGCATCTGAATATATATAGAAACCTCTTCAATTGGGTCTGTTTTTAGAAATTTTAAGACATGGGTCTATGTTAGTTCTTTTTCTCAACTAAATTCAAGAAATATGTCAGACAGAAAATGTGATTAAAAAGTAGTTGGCAGTACAGAGTATTATGCCAGAGAAATAAAGAATTAATTCCATCAAGGGTCATTTGAAAAGGTTCACCGAGGGTGGCAGACAAGCATCTTAAAATATAGGATTAAAAAAAATATTTTTAGTATGTTATTTTTTCCTAAATATTAAGAAAATAGATGCATAAGTTTTATAAGGCAGAGGGAAGCCTATAAAAGCAGCAGAAAACAATTACCCCAAATTTTAAGAGCTAGAAATCCCAATATTATTTTGATATATTTCCTTTCAGTCTTTTTCTGATTTTTTACATAATTAAGATTGTGTATGTATATGCAATTTTCTATCCTATTGCATGTAACATATGTCTTAAATATTTCATTCTGTCATTAAAAACTCTCTATTAACATTGTTTAAACAGCTAACCAATAATCCATTATATGAGTAATGATTTTTAATATAATCCCCTAACTTTGGGTTTTTAGGTACCTTCCACAGTCTTTCTTTTTCTTTTGCTATTATAAAGTACATTGTTGTGCATTTAAAAAAATCTATAGGGCGCCTGGGTGGCTCAGTTGGTTAAGCGACTGCCTTCGGCTCAGGTCATGATCCCGGAGTCCCGGGATCGAGTCCCGCATCGGGCTCCCTGCTCGGCAGGGAGTCTGCTTCTCCCTCTGACCCTCCCCTCTCATGTGCTCTCTCTCTCTCATTCTCTCTGTCAAATAAATAAATAAAATCTTTAAAAAAAAAATCTATAGCTCTGATTAGTTCTAAGACTTACAAGTAGAATTATTGGGTTAAGCGTACAAAATAACATTAATGGTCTTGACACACATCCTACCAAACTGCTTTCTGAATAGATTGTCCCAATTTAGACTTGAAGAGTCAACAGAAAGGATGAAAGGGAGCAGTGGAGGACAGAGGTAGAAAGTGTGGTGTGTAGGCAGCAGCAAGGAATAGTAGTAGGGTTTGTTTGGAACATAAGGCATGAGTGATGGATGGGTGAAATCAGGCTAAAATTTAAAGCCAGATTATGGAAGATCTTAAATTCCCAGCTATGGCAGTGAGCCTTCCTTCTGCAGGCAGTTGTGAGCCACAGAAGGCTTCCAAGTAGGAGAATGCCATGGCTTTAGAACTTTCTTCCAGTTAATTATAGGTCATTAAATGTCTCTGAACTTTTGGATCATGCCCAAATAATATTTAAGGTCATCAGCTATCAAAATTTGAATGTCTGGAAATAAACTATACCATTGGCTCATCATGTTTAAAGATATCATTGACATTTACCTTATTGAACATAAATTGATTTTTACACTCTTCTGTCAGTGACTGCATAAAAGCACCTGGAAGGTAGAGAGTGCTAGGTCAACTCTATGTCATGGAAACCTTTTAATGTGTACTCCGGTGGTATATAGAACTGTGAGTATTATAAAGATTTATTGAGGATTTAAAATGTTTCTAGGACCTCCTTGTTTAATGATGTGCCCTGTAACCATTCCTGGCTCAGAGCAGGATGGGCAGAGCAAAAATGCCATAAAAAATTCAGTTCAGGTGCATATTGTCTATTTAAAAGCAGGTGCAGTGAACTTTTTTTTCTCCAAGTGCTTCTGTTTCTCTATGAACCTAAATATTTATATGAAACATTAAAGAAATAAATTACTCAGATGTCCAGATTTATTTTACATCTTGTTGGCAAAATTGGGTGATTTTATTTTCTCGCATCACACAGATGCTTTCATGGAGCAAGGATGGACTCAGAGTAATGTTGCTTAGTCTGGTCAATGGAGATTGTCTCTTTCTGAAGGAAAAAAATGGAATTTGTTAACTTCTTTGATATGATTGCATGCCCACAAAAAGGAAGATAAGACACTGTCTGGCTTTGGCAATCACATGATTCTTCCATGGGTTGTTTTCCTCGTGTCGTTGTGTCACATACACTGGGGCGGGGAGAATGCAAGCTTCTAAATTTGGAATCTATTTAAACACTGAAGGTTCTGAGTTTCAAATTCAACTTGATCTTTTCAGCCTTTGGATTCTGTCTCCTGCTGTCATAACATCACTTCTCTATTCCAAGGGGAAAAAGAGATTCATAGCACCTCAAATAGAGCTTCTCGGGCATGGCTGAGCGTCAAGTGTAAATGAATCAGAAAACCGAGCATTAACTTTTACTTGAAATAGATAAGACTTTAAAAAATAGGGATAAAATTGCATTGATGGTTTGAAATAGCTGTTCAAGTATTTTATGGCACCTACCACCAGACATGCTTGGTTAAGAGCGGGAGGCACTCCTTCCACGTTACAGCAGTCACTGGAGACATTTTGTTAAATCTAAAATGTAAATAGCCTCTCCCTTTTATACTATGCTTGACTCTGACATTAATGCTATATCATTTAAGTGACTAAAAGAGTATTTCTGACCAGGCTTTCTAATTTTGTCATAAAATTTTGCCTAGAATGAATTTTTGCTTAAAAGGCCAACCATTTAATACATTTTTCTTTTGGCCAATTTAAAGCAAATAAATCAGGTCAGTTCTTTTTATGACACAAAGGGGGGAAATGATAAGTTTTCTTCAGACTTTTTATTTTTAGATTTCTACAACTGAAATGTCTCTTCTTTCCTTTAAGTACAAGCTGACAGGTCATTAATCCTTAATGTGGATTTATACCTCTGGGTATTTTGGGGAGAAAACTCATTAGAATTCTTTTGTTTCATATGTAACTGTCCTAATAGAAATTTGCAGTTCATGTTTAGAATTTGTTAAAATGGATAGAAAGCATAGAAATCCTTTTAAAAAGACCTGAAGTACACGAAATTACTTCTACCTATAGTCAATGCTATCACTGTTCCTGAATGTCTGCTGCTAACTTTTTACAGAAAGAATGTAAGTTCTGGATGTTCATATTTTCAATATGAATATATTTCTTCTGTTTGCATTATCTGGGTTGGTATTTTGCATTTAATATAATTTTCTGTAGGGTTTTCCTGTCTTTCTGAAAAGCACTGGATTTTTTTTTCTTTAATTCTAACCAAAGGTGAGGCATTGGGCAGCCATCCTGCTTTTATTTTTAAGGAAATTGGCTCTTATTAGGTGAAGATTAGCTAGCAACTGTTTATATGTAGGCAGTGGAGAGTGTTTTTTTGATACTGGTGAATCTGTTCTGCATCATGTTGCCACATAATATTTTCCCCTTTTTTTCTCTTTCTCCCCTTCCCGCTCTCCTCTACTGGATATTTGAAGGCCTTCTAAATGGAAAAGAACTGCCATCAACAAACTTACATTTCCAGCCTGTCTAAAAAGATTTTTAAAATATGTAAAAACCTCCCTAAGATCTAAATTGGGGGTTTGGGATACCCCCTTTCCTGATTGTCCAAAATAGCTTCTCTCTCTTTTTATCCTCATCATTGGTGGTAATACCAGAACTCATCAAGAAAGACATCATGCTTTTGCTTCTTACCTTATTTTTCTTAAATAAGCACACCAAATTCTTCCATAATCTAAGCTACGTTCTTGGTATGCATTTGAAATTTTCATTTTTTCAATCCATATGCACACGTTGAACATCAGTTCTGGGTTGAGCCCAGTGTTGGGCACTGGAAGCGTAATAATGGACACAGTAGTCACTGTCTATGCACATGGGGTGGGAGTGGGAAGAATGGGAAAAATGAGAGTTCAACACTATTCAATTTGTCCCACGAGGAGTAAAGATTACAGTTGTGATGAGAGCTACCGAGGAGATACATAGTGCTATAAAGTGTATAATAGGAAGAACTAATTTCTACTGAGGCCTTTCCACTGAGAGAAGGCTTCCTTGAAGAAGTGACTTGTAAGAAAGGATGTGATGACAGACATTCTAGACAAGGTAGACCACAGAATAAAATGTTAAGAGTATGTACTCTAGGACTGAAAGAGGTTGGAGCACAGAGCATGAAGAGGGAGTCTTGTCAGGTAAAGCAGAGAGTTATATCTGGACCAGATCATACATGACTCTATAGATCATGTTAATGATTTTTATCTACAGTATATATTCAAGAACAAAAAGCCATAGAAGACTTTTGAAAAGGGGAGAGACAAGATAGATCTTTGTTTTTAGAAAGATTAGTCTGGTTGTCTAGGGGAGTACAGATTAGAGTCATGGCAGTATCTCTGTTGAAACCTGTGTGGGGTCATTTTGATGGCCCAGGGTGGTGGTAATGGAGTACAGAATAGGCTTAGGGGATATTCATGGATTTGGTAAGGGAGGTGATGGAGAGGAAGGTGTCCAGGATAACTACAAGGTGTCTGATTTGCTGTCTATGTGAATGGAGGTTGATCTTCCATGAAATACTGTTCTACTCTTGGGTTCATTAGATCATGAACCCCTGTAGGGTCAGAGCTGTTTCTGGAGTGAACTAATAAGCTTGAATATTAAAGTAATCAATTCTGGTCTGCAATGTTCCCTTCTTACTCTGAACGGCCTTTACTGTTTCATGGTCATAATTTACAAATATTTACTCAAGTACTTAAAAATTCTTTCCAAAAACAGTCTCAAAGAAAATGCAAATAATGTTATTATTAGAACTTTGAAATGATAATTATAGTAATGCTTGTATTAGTCAAGAATGCTGAAAGCTCAGATCCCCCCTGTATTGTTTAATGCATTTGCATAACATTCATGAGGATAGCTGAATTATGAATTTCCATAACAAGAATAATGGAAAAAAATCTACTTTTGCAGTTTCTAAGCCTCTCTTCAAAATTGTTTTTTTTGTAAAAGAAGAGTCCATTTATTTAACATGGACACAAAAGTCCATTTATCTATATACCCTGTGGTGCACTTCACTAAGGAAGAGATGCATAGGATTCTCAGCTATGCTAAGGATTAAGAGGAAGTAAGACTGGGCTCAGAAGCTTGAGAATTACTCCAGGGGCACATGTCCTCTCCCGCTGTCACTAACCCCTCTTCTGCACCTCTTTCCAAAATCAGTAGTCACAATCTTTGCTGTGGTGTTTGGGGAGTATGTGTGTGTAGTCTCATTAAATGCTTCAGTATTCCTTCTGACTTTTCCATTGCTAGCGTCAGAAACTAAGTAACTTCCACTCCTTGACCCACCCTTTCATCTGTTCATCTGTGATTCCATCCATAGATCCCATTAAACATTGATTTGAGAGCACATACTGTGCATGAAGCACTGTGCTAGTGACTTTGGACAGAGACAAAGTCCGTGGAAACTGGACTTGATGGCTCCCAGTGTTCCTTGCCTCTTGGTATCCTGCCCTGTGTAGTCTTCTCCCTCAGAGAACCAGGGCTTGTCTGTTTGTCAGACCAAGTGTGACAGAGGTGATGATATGCAATTTCCAAGGCTTGGTTTTAAAGGGCACTGTATCTTCCATCTTTTTTCCCCTGTACTGACGGAAGTTCATTGCCATGTGGGGAGGACATTAAGCAGTCCTGTGGAGAGGGATTGAGGCCATTTGTTCAGTACCAGCTTGTCAGCCATGTGAATGAATGACCTTGGACATCTTACTGCAATGTTATGAGAGACCCTGAGCCAGCCACATCACTCCCAAATTCTTTCCCCACAAAAACTGTGACAGATAATAAATGTTTCTTGTTTAAAGCCACAGAGTTTTGGGGTAATTTGTTACGCTGCAAAAGATTCTGGATACTGGTCCCTACCATCATATCATACTTCCTTGCATAGCAAGGGATGGTAGTAGTCACTGAGAAGTGTTCACTTCTCAGCCATATCTCAGTCAATAATAAAGAAAGCTTGACCATAGCTTTGGCACATAGAGATTTAGTTAGGATTTGAGATTTTTGGAATTCAAAACATACACAGATAATAGTAGTGACTTAGGTTTTTATAGCAATTTACTTTTGCAGTTTACAAAGTGCTTTCACACAATATATATAACTCTAGCTCTCTGAAAGTAGTGAGGATTTCAGAAGAGGAGCTAGTTGCTCCATCTGTATTGAGTACCCACTGTATGCCAGTCAGTGAGCTAGGTACCAGGGTCATAGTGGGCCTCAAGGCAGACAGAGTTTCTCTGTTTTCGCTGAAGAGGGCTGCAACACTTAAATGATTACAAGAGTTATGCTTGCTGCCAAGATTTAAGTACAAGTTGCTATGAAAGCATAAAAAAAATAGGGAAACCCAAGTAATATGAGGGTAAAGGAAAGCTTCTCTGAAAATGCTATAGTTCATTTGAGACTTATAAGATTCAGGGAGTTATCCAAGGGAAAAAAAAATGTAGTAGGTGAAGGGGAATCTAAATATTCTAGCTATGTAAAGATGTGAGTCTGAGTAGCGTGCTCTGTTTGAAAAACTGAAAGTCGTCAGGTATGGATGGAGTAGGACAAGGAAAAGGACAGATGGTGCTAAACCCGCTATTCATTACCATGGACCCTGTAGTACCACATGCTTTTAAGAGTTAAGGGGAATCACTTGAAATAGAGTGTAAGGTTTTATGTGACTGGACTAGAACTTGAACTTGGGTTTTCTTACCACCCCTTTCATTTTATAGCATTTACTATTTCTTTATTACAGTATCCTTGACAGATAGACTGTAAGCAACCAAATACCTACTTTAAAAAGAGAGGAAGGAAACAAGATTCAGTGAAGGCAAGGAGAGACTTGCCTAAAACTATAAGTCATCTGTGGTAGAGCCAGGAACTTGGATGTTGGTCTGATGCTCATGGAATTCAGGTTTTATGACTCAAAATTCAGTATGTAATTCATTTTATCCATTTGATTTCATCTGATTCACATGATTGTTTCATCTGATTGTGAGAAGTATCTTTAGTGTCTTTTGCAGAGGATAGATCAGTAGGTGGCTATCAGAAAACCCGAAGGCTTGTCTGGTTACAGCCTGTCCTGTCAACCCCCTTGGGGGCTTCTAGGGACTATCTAGAAAGCAGTCAGGCATTTGTCAACTTCGAATGCCCCTAGCTTCAGTACCTATAGAGATTGGTAGCAGTCTTATGTCAAAAATAACTTATGTATTTGTCATAGGAGCAGTGAGAAGAGATAGTTGTGAAGAGTCTATGCTATTCCACAACTGCTTTGTCCAAGAACCGAAAAGTATAAAATGGTGGAAACTGCTGGTTAAGGAATACAAATTAAGCTGAGTCCCTGTGGTGTTCTTCATTGAGGAAGGGATGCAGAGGATAAGGACTGGGCTTATGACCTTCCACATAAGAGAACAGAAGGAAGGTGCAGAAGGGTGCCTGGATACTGCTAGGAATGGATATGGGTGAAAGATGGATCTGACTGAATATGGAGTTTAGAGGAGGAAGTCACAAGCTGCTGTTATTAGGAGTTTATATTTTCCACTGTTATGACACCTTGAAAAATTGAAGGGACAGAGAGAGAGAAGAGGGTTTTACATGGGGTCTTGCATTTAACTAACATGTACTGATTTATTCCTGGCAGATAAAGATTAGGAGACCAAGGATTCTCAAATTGCTAACCAGGGACTCCTTCTCTAGGCAAGTAGAAGCTATTACTTCACTTGGAGATTAGGGGACTGAGAGTAGGAGAGGGACTGATCCTTGGAAAATTGCAAAGCTGCTGAAGAGGCAGCAGCTGAACATATTTTCCTTTTATTTTTGAATGTTGCGATGTCTGAAGAAAAAGATATCAGTCATAGAAGTGACTGGCAGTGATCCAGCCAAACCTCTGGATAGCTTAGAATTCTGGTGATTGGCATTTGAGTGAAGTTCCCTGACATCCAAGCTGAATCTGCTCTACTCAAGCAGGCTGACTTGTGCTGGTCATTTTTTTTTTTTCCCTTCCTGTGGGGAGGGAGAAGAGTAGCTATGCATGATCATGGGCCCTGTTTGGCTTCTCACGAAGTTAATTAAATTCCTTCCAGACCATTTAGGGAACCTCCTTCCTTCATGCTTTAGTCCTTCTATCAGTGAAGTATTTTATATTCTAGTGCTTGGCAGATGGAATAATTCTTATTTTCTTAACATTTTTCTTTATATTTGGACATTGTTTTTAGTTTGTTTGTTTAACCTAACCATTCGTCCTCTAGGGTTTCTGAATATATCTTTATCCCTGAGAAATGCCAAACCCCTGAGCAAGAAAAGGAGTTGTGCTCAAGAACCAAATGGGAGTCCATTACATTCACCTTCCACTTCTGCAATCATAGGAATTGTTGGTCCAAAATTCTAGAATGCTCCAGTTTTATTTTGAAATTCTCTCTACAAGAGGGTTAGAATGGAAGAAGAGAAAAAAAATACATTTTTCTTGTCTCACATCCTTTCTTCCTATCTAACAAATAGGTATTTACTAAAGGCATGTATGTGTCAAGCATTGGGGGAACAGTGATAAGCGCAACATGCCAGAATGCTCACAGAGCTTAGAGTTTAGAGGGAAGCACAGATGGGAAATGTACCACTATAGTCCAATGTGTTAAGAGCCATAATAGGAAATTGTTGGGGGCTAGAAGACAAAGCAGTGACACTCAACTTATTTGGGAGGGAGGTTGAGAGGCAGTCAAAAAGACTCCACATAGAAATGAATTTTAAACTAATAACTAGTCAGGTGAAATGGAGCTAGAAAGAGTGTTCTAAGCAGAAAGAGCAGCAAGTCGAAAGATCTAGAACAGAGATGATGGGATTGTGATGCATTTAAAGCTTTGGGAAAAGTTCGTGTGAGTGAGGTGAAGTTTGGTGGTCATGGTGTCAGGAGAGGGGTCACTAAGGGTGGGGATGGAGATGGTGCAAAATGGCAATGGAGAGATTAGCAGGGCCAATCCATGATGAGTGTGAAAGTCATGTTTAGGAATCTGTTCAGGAGGCTGTCTTACCCACAAGGATATAATGAGGACTCTTGCATTGACTTCTGTATAGTCTGCCAATACCCAGATTCATGGCATTTAGAGAGCACCTACGAAATTGCCAGGTACTATGCAGTGGCTTCTAGGCTCTGGAATCAGTGTCTGAGTTTGAATCTTGGCCCTGCCATTTACTAGCCACGTGGTCTTGCTTTGGTCAGTGCCCAATAGATTGTAAGCATTCAAAACATGTTTGCAATCCTTATTGTTATTATTATCCCCCATTTTACAGATGGAGAGACTGGGCTGCAAAAGGTTTTAGTTGTGCATAGCACAACACTGTGATGGAATTGGGGTTTGCATTACCCTGGTGAAGGATGTTGCACTTCTGTTTTCTGGAAGAGGGAATAGACATTGAGCTACGGAGAAGGAGCGCAAGTCCAGAAGGACCCAGAGCAAGAAGTGCAGTGACACTGATTCACAGACATTTGCCAGTATAATCTCATGTCTCTTTTTATGTTTAAAAAAATGACTTCAGACTATTCTGCAGCATAAGAAATGTTATCATTTTGCTGGGGCGCCTGGGTGGCTCAGATGGTTAAGCGTTTGCCTTCGGCTCGGGTCATGATCCCATGGTCCTGGGATCGAGTCCCGCATCGGGCTCCCTGCTAGGCGGGGAGCCTGCTTCTCCCTCTGCCTCTGCCTCTCTCTCTCTCTCTGACTCTCATGAATAAGTAAAAAAAAAATTAAAAAAAAAGAAATGTTATCATTTTGCATTTGTATTGCTTTTCTATGTAAAAAATGTTAGTAGTATTCAAAGTCTAAAGAACAGGTCTACACAATGTTTTTATAGATCCTTTTTTCTTGGGAAATATCAGTAATTTGTGGGAATCTCCAAAAATCATTCCATTTCTGCAACAAATAGTAACATGAGATACTTCATCTGGGCTGCTTACACTTCCACAAGCCTCTTTCTTATGTATTTTTATAAAGAGATGTGTGCCTCTTTAATTTATTGGTGCCTTTGTATAAGAAATCCACAGTGCTGAGAGGGGCCCATTCCTATTGATGGTGTCCAAGTGAGGCATGCTTGCTCTGCCAGGTGGTCCAGAGTTCACTTGGTTTTGTGAACCGTTGCAAGCTATCCTTCATTAGGGACCTTGAACTGGGGCTTTCATATAGTATAGAATTTCTTATAGAGTAACTCAGTTCTTTCAGTAAAACTTGAGTTGCTTTCCATGGGCAATTCATAACAAGGGTTATTGATGGCACAGTCAGGTTTCAGAGAGAGTCTTAAGAATGGAGACATCACACTCCAGTCTTGCCACTCTTACATCTAAGTGTTTCATATGTAAGAAGCCTTAAATCTTAAATCAGTTTTGTGAATCTGTTTTCATTTTTACCTTCAATCTGGCCATGGGGTATACTGTGGCTGGACTATTTTATTTCAAGAAGCTTCTTTTGTGTTTTAAAAATAAAAAGGGTGAGTGTGCATCACATATGTTGGAGTATTTGCAATTAGTTGGTGTTACTCTTAAGTGATCGGGCAGGGAAGGCAGACTGCCAGCCTTGGCAATCTTTTCAGATTCTTTTTCATGCCAATTTACAATTTGTGACAGTGCCATGTTTTTATCAGGAGGCTTTTATTGAGCTTTATAAATGATGACTTCTTGACCTGACTAGGTGGATACTTGGCTAGAGTCATAAAGCTGATTCTTCTTCAAATATTTTTCCAAGGGGATATTTGAGATAATAATTCAGGAAGCTTGGTGTAGAATAAACATTATCCCATTACCAGTTATCATGGTGGGATTTGGAATGCAGTTGGCTATGGAGATGAAGAAATAGTGACATAGAAAGTCAGAAAGGACACATCCTGTCTTAGTTGATTAAATAAAAATGGAACTGATTGACTAAAATCAAGTGAAAATTTCAATCCCAACACACTGAAAATGCTAATTTAAAAACACTGGAAAACTACTAGAACCCTGGAGGGTAAGAGAGGAAGATAAACTGTGGAGGGAGGCTGTGGTACAAATGGGTTTAAGAACTGATTTTTGGCGTTGCCTGTTTTTTTTTTTTCTTTTTACCTTTTGACCTCCTCCACCTATTTCCCTCCCTCCCCTCCCCACCCCCTTAACCTCTCATGTCTGGCAACCACCTGTTCTCTGTATCTGTGAGCACCCCAAAGTGTAGATAGTTTAGCTTGGAATTCAGGATTGATTCATAGAAACTTAATTAACAGAATCCCATGTCATATGCTCAGTGCCCAATTGTATTGCAGGAATGCAAATAAGGACTATGGGTTCTGTAGAGGGAAATGAGGTCCTTGAGTACTGAGCCAGTCAGAGAAGATTCCAAGGAAGATGGAAGTTTTGTTTATTTCTGAAAGGTAGGTACAAGTTAGAAAGTTAGAAAGTGGATTCAAGGAAGAGCATGACCCCAAATTTTAGGGGTAAGAATGACATATTAAGAGAATAATGAATATATATACATTGAGCAAAAGCTTTACATACTATAAAGTAAGTCAGAGATTTGTCTTTAGAATAAAAGTAGTGATTTTCAAATCTTTTTTTTTTTTTTAACCTTTTGTATTCCTGTGAAGCTGCACCAAGGTCTTTCTTTGGGTTGGTTTTTCTTCCTTGCTTTTATTCACACAGAAGCCATGTTTGAGATGTCTGTAGCTAGGTATTTCAGTTGATTTGAGTTGAGAATTTTAATTCATAAGAATATGAAGGAAAAAAACCCACCACATAATAATATAGCCCTTAGGAAAAAAAGATCATTGTTGACATTAGGTAATTATTAAGGCAATTTTATATGAATCTATGAAGATGGGTGGATATAATTGATAGACAATCATATATAATTTTATAAGTAATAGGATCATGCTTACGAGTTTTAAAAATTCTTTTGCTATTTTTAGTGATAAATTATTTCAAAATACAATTAAACATTCACATGTCAGAGAATTGAATATAGCATTTCATTGCCTAATAATATCTTAAGCAGCATGTTTTTAGAAACTTCAAAATATATGTGATATTTATTTGAGCCCAGTTGTTATGAGATCCTTCATTTTTAATTTTCTGGGTTTGTGTGTGTAATTTCAATTCTTAACCACAATGTTGCATTTATTCAGGGGTGGATTTTTTAAGTGTTATAAATATTGTATTGATTAACACTCTTAGATTCAGATAGCAAAAACATAAGTTGAACTAGCTCAGAAAAAGGAATTTACTGGAACTGTATTGGGACATCTAATGAAAAACAAGAAGGATAGGGAAAGTTGGGCCCTGGGACAGGGGGATCCCCACATACTGACCTCCCCTTGCATCGTAGACCATACATCCACATGGCTGGGAACATGGTTGCCCAAGGCAACCAGGCCTGGTATCTCACATCCCTCCAGAGAAGGACTGACTCTTTTCCCTTAACTCTAAATGGAAAGATCTTGGGAAAAGTCTAATGGGTTTGGCTTGGGTGAGGTGCCCAGTCAATACAGAGTGGAGTCACCTGGCACAAGCATGGCACGGGGAGTCCATTTCTGTATATCTGGCATGTTCCAGTGGAGGAGTTCAGCAATTACTCTTCCCTAATTGGGGTCAAATATATTTCTAAAACTACAGGTAGCTTAAAGTATAGAGAAAGAGGGGAAGTGCAGTTAAAATGCTATTGTGAATTATAAAAGTTCAGAGCGTTCAAGCATTTCATTGTTTACAATTATAGAAATAACATTTGAGGGCGCCTGGGTGGCTCAGTTGGTTAAGTGACTGCCTTCGGCTCAGGTCATGATCCTGGAGTCCCGGGATTGAGTTCCGCATCAAGCTCCCTGCTGGGCAGGGAGTCTGCTTCTCCCTCTGACCCTCCTCCCTCTCATGCTCTCTGTCTCTCATTCTCTCTGTCTCAAATAAATAAATAAAATCTTTAAAAGAAAAAGAAATAACATTTGATTAAGGTACACTTTATTTAGATGTAGGCTATCAACTTTCTTTTTATCCCTTTACGTATTAGCATTATACAAAAATTCATGGGAAAAACATCTCAACTGTTCAAGTTTGTAATTTAAGAATAAAACAGTGTGTTGTTATCAGTGCAGAAAAAAAAAGATTAAAAAACAAGTTTCTGGAGGAATAAAGTTTCCCCGCTTTCACACCTGGATAACTGACCTTTAGAAAAAGAAAATTTAACTTCTAAAATGTTTTTCCTCTGCTCTGGGCTGTGGAAAGCAGACTAGAGATGAGTAATCAAAAAGGGAGACTAATCTTAAAGTATAAGATGCCTAAAATAGGATCTGGGAATCAGAGAATTAGAGGTGGAGCTGAACTATCTTTGTTTGTCAGGCCTGACTACTTCTATTAAGCCATAGGGTATAAGGTTTACGAACAGAGCTTCCAGAAATTATAATTTTTTTTGTGGGTACAATATCGGTTCCTAAAGTGTTACTATCCAGAGGGAGAAAGTAGTATTAAAATTAAGTAAAATAAAAATTCAGTTCCTGTTTTGCTAGTCACATTTCACATGCAGAATAGCCACATGGGGTTAGAGGCTATTTTATTGGTCCGTGCAGGCACAGAACATTTCCATCATGGCAGAAAGTTCTATTGGATAGCACTGAAAGGCTCTTGGCAGTGAGCCTGAGAGGTAGACAACCTGAAGGCTTGACGCAACATCATGGCTTCATTTTTCCTTTGAGATTTATTGGAGATTGACCATGTTAGTGAATCTGCTTGGGTTCCAACACTAAAATGACATTCTGGGGCAACTGAGACATGGTATCCAGCATCACTAGAGAGATAAATGCTGGGATGGATTTAGATATGTAACTGCATCCAGAGTTCCCCACTTCTTCTTTCCAGAAAAGTCTATGCCTCTCTGCAGGCCACCAGGCAAAGACTTGTATAAATCATGGTTAGCCAAACCCTAGAGCAAGTCTCTCTGCTTCCAGTCAAGGCTGTACCTAAGCCATACAAGAGAGTTGATTAATGAAGCTGTTTTTAGATGTTGCCTTTCTTCTCAAAGGAAATATTCCTATTTCAGGGATTTCGTGGTAAAATCAGATCCTTCACCTATGTCCTGTAGATACTTTTCTAAAGCTCTTTTTATATGTAGACAGTTCCTGCCCTATTCCAAGAATGTACTAATTTAAGAATTAGAGACTAAAGTGATATATTTTCTTGAAACAAAAAACAAAAAACAAAAATCTAATCTGTCCATGATAACAAGAAGATGTTAAAAAATGGAATCCATATTTTACCATTTGGAACCATTAATTCATTGATTTGGCATATTTATTTTAACTTAGGTCTTCCTTGCCCTTATCAATGATTTTCCTAGGTATATAAACCTCTTTTCACAGTAATTGGCTCCAATTTTGCTGAATTGGTCAGCAATTTGGATTTGTATATTTATTTATTTATTGCCAGATTTTGCTCTTTTTAAAAGGGTGTTAAGGAAGAAAGTCACGACAATTCACAGAAGCTCATTCTCCCACTTCCTGAACTGTTCCTATTTTTAACTTAACATTTTTTTTAAAATTGCAGCAGCTTTCTGAGGCTATTAGGCTACTATTCAATTAGGTATTGCTTCTGTGTACACAATGGCACCCCAAGAGCTTTAAAGTGCTCATACAGTTTCAGAAATGTTTAATTTGCTACTAGGGAATAGCTTAGTTCAGAATAGCATGAGGAAAGCAAAAAGAAGAAAGCAGCATACTATTTCTTACACCTATGGGTACTAAGGAAAGAAAGTAAGAACACTGAAAGCTAACATTTATTGAGCTGCTACCATGGGATAAACATTGTGTTTTATTTTCATGTGTTTTATCTTACTTGACCTTCACAAGAATGATTTGAGGTGGATAACATTATTATTCCCGTTTTGCTGATGAGAAAACCAAGGCTTGGAGAGAGAGAATAATTTATTCAGTACACAGAGGTAATAAGTGGTGGATTTAGGATTTGTACTCAAACTGTTTGATTCTAGAAACTGTAATATTAACCACCACTTTTCCTTAGTTGTCTAAGATGGTACTGAACACATTCTGTACTTTCCTGAATGTGTCTTTTCTCAAGCTGGGCTGGAAATGCTCTGTTCCTAGTTGCCTTTTGAAGTTCTACCACGCTTTAAAATCCAGATTTTATCTCATCTCCTCCAAGAAGAATTTCCATAACACTTCAGCCAAAATTGACGTTCTTCTCTCCTCTTAATCTTATAACACTTTGTTTCCATTATTATTTTCAAAGTCTGCCTTGTATTAGAATTTTGCACCTATTTACTGTTTGCTGGAGGGCCAGCACTTTAGCTTATGCAAGTTAATTTTCCCTTGATGCCTAGAATAGTGTTATAGTAGGCACTCAAAATATTTTCATTGTTAATGATTTTGAAAATTCACTAACAACTTAATTAACACTGTATTTTTTGAATTCTGGGTTGGAAGGAAGGGTGAAATGGCTATTTTCTTTTTTGACAGTCTCTTCATTATGTTTGCGGACAAGTTGTCCTTTAAGAGCAACCTCCAGAGTTACAAGCATTGGTTCATGTAGTACTTGTCAGTCTTCTAGGAGCTGGGCATATCCTGGTGAAAGAGACAGATTGTATCACTCTTCTCTTAGAGTTTAGAATCTAATGGGAAGACATGATCATAAACAAGTTGCCACGTAAGTCTATAATTATAAATGTGCTATGAAGGAAACAGGAGATGCTAAGGGAAGATTTGATGGGTGGGGAAGGAGAGAGCTCTGGCAGAGGGAAGAATGTCATTAGCAGATGGACATCATGGGTGAGAGTCCTGAGGTTGGAAAGAGGTTGAAAAATTGAATCATGGTCCACTCAAATGTCATGGAATAGATACTACAGCAACAGTTACTTTCTGGTGGTCAGTTGTCCATCCTGCATGTGTGTCAGGCTCTGTATGAATTGCGTGGTTATAGGTTAGACCATGCCTTATTTCAATTTTTTTAGGAACCTTAATGACCAATTACTTAATGGGTATGTCATGCCTTTTGTAGCTTTGTTTACCTCTGAAGTTGTATAGTTGTTTGAAAATTATAGTATCTTACAAAACAGTCGTAATATTTACCATTTATTGAATGATTATATGCCAGGTTCTGTGTTAACCATTTTACTTATATTATTTCTTCTAATTCTCTGCAATAGGGTTCTTCTCTGCAAATTTTTCTGTAAAGACCCGGACAGTAATATTTTAGGCTTTGCAGGCCACATGACCTCTGTTGCCACTATTCACCTTTGCTATTTTGTTTTTGTTTTTGTTTTTTTTTTAAGATCTTATTTAAATTCAAGTTAGTTAACATATAATGCATTGTTAGTTTCAAGGGTAGAATTCAGTGATCCATCAGTTGCCTGTAATACCCAGTGCTCGTTACATCATATGTCCTCCTTAATGCCCATCACCCAGTTACCCCATCCCCCCATCCACCTCCCCTTCAGCAACCCTCAGTTTGTTCCCTAAGTTAAAAGTCTCCCTCTCTGTTTTTATCTTATTTTATTTTTCCTTCTCTTTTCCCTGTGTTCATCTGTTTTGTTTCTTAAATAACACATATGAGTGAAATCATATTCACCTTTGCTGTTTTAATACAAAAGCAGCTATATATAGTATGTAAATAAATGGATGTAGCTTTGTTCTGGTAAAACTGTATTTCTGGACACTGAAATTTCAATTTTATATAATTTCTAATATCATGAAATGTTCTTTAAAAAACTGATTTAATCTTTTAAAAATGTGAAAGCCATTCTAAGCTCACAGGTCATACAAAAACAGGTGTTGGGCAGGATTTGGCCCATTGGCTGTAGCTTGCCTATCCCTGCCCTCCTCATTGTCCCCATTTAATTGACAAGGAAGCTGAGGTCAGTGAAAAGTAATTTATAGCCAGAATTGAAACCCCAACTGGTAGATTCCAAGGGCCGTGTCTTTAACTCAAATGCTTCATAACATTAACATTTCTGTTGGGTTCATGGAATGATTTCCTAATTGTTTCTGGTGTATAAATCCTAGTCCCCAACCAGATTGCATGTTGCTCAGAGGAAGGGATTGACTTTCTTCTATTTGTGTTATTTTCCTCCACAACAATGATGAACTTGCAGGAGGCATTCAAAAGTCTGAAGGCTTATCTTTCCTTCAAACAGTCTCTCTGAAAGTGACTTGGAACTGTAGGGTTTGGGGAAATACATAACAATCAGGTTTCTATTGCCTATATAGTTTCATCTCCCAAATGTGGCCCTGAAGACTGATTAGAAATATGATCAAAATTCTAAGTGTAACTCTCATGTCACATTTGTAGAATTAGTGTCATGTACCGTTTTCACATGCAAATCTCGTAAAATACAAAAAAAGTTGATTTCTATTCCTTTATGGAATTAATTGCCCTCTAGTTCTCTAAACCATTGGAGATTCTTTAGTTTTTTATTTTGAAATTGTGGAGTCAATTAAAGGTAAATGTTAGCTCTTTTAAAACCTAAAAAAATGAGTAGGTTAATGGAAAATGCTTGAAAAGATCCATGATCATTAAAAAGTACCTGGATAGACAGTGTCTTGCTGTCTGTCTCTTTTCATCTCCCTCCCTATTACCTTAAAATTTAAAAATCATATGTGACAAAGTTGTCACAGGGATGTATTAACATACATCATTAATCAGCTAGAAAATGGCTGATTCTTTTAACAATGAGAGCTGGCTTTGTTATTTATGGTACTGGTTGTGGCAGACATTTTTTATAAATTGGACAACTTAAAATATACCTATCAAGGTTTGGGCGAAAAAGTATATTTAAAGCAGATATACACTATCATGTACCAGACCACATATCTTTTACAAACATATCAGCTTATAATAAAATTTTAAGATGTCAACTTAAAAATGTGTGAGTGGATATAGTGTTTTGAAATTCTTCTGGAGGGTATGATAGCAACAAAATTTGAAGACCTTTGATTAGGGGATTTTTTTTTTAAATTTTTTATTGTTATGTTAATCACCATGCATTACATCATTAGTTTTTGATGTAGTGGTCCATGATTCATTGTTTGTACATAACACCCAGTGCTCCATGCAGAACGTGCCCTCTTTAATACCCATCACCAGGCTAACCCATCCTCCCACCCCCCTCCTCTCTAGAACCCTCAGTTTGTTTTTTAGAGTCCATCGTCTCTCATGGTTCATCTTCCCCTCCGATTCCCCCCCTTCATTCTTCCCCTCCTGCTCTCTTCTTTTTTTTTTTTTCTTAACATATATTGCCGTATTTGTTTCTGAGGTACAGATCTGTGATTCAACAGTCTTGCACAATTCACAGTGTTTACCAGAGCACATACCCTCCCCAATGTCTATCACCCAGCCACCCCATCCCTCCCACCCCCCCACCACTCCAGCAACCCTCAGTTTGTTTCCTGAGATTAAGAATTCCTCATATCGGTGAGGTCATATGATACATGTCTTTCTCTGATTGACTTATTTCCCTCAGCATAACACCCTCCAGTTCCATCCCCATCATTGCAAATGGCAAGATCTCATTCCTTTTGATGGCTGCATAATATTCCATTGTATATATATATACCACATCTTCTTTATCCATTCATCTGTCGATGGGAATTTGTTTTAAGGTGGTTTCTCTGAAAGCGAGATTTCTTCAAGAATCCTAGTGATCATCTGCCTTTAGAGGCACATCTTTTCCTGGACCACCCCTCTCCACCCCACTTTGGCTTGAGGGTAAATGTAAGCATGGGAGGATATAGAGAAAATGAGGTGCAAAGCTACAGTAGTTTTGCAGTACCTCTCTCACTTTGTAGTATTTGCAGGAAGAGGACATGTTTTGATGTTTGTTCTAGATAGGAACATGAAAGGGCTGTTTTAAAGTTTCCTATATTTCAGACATGCAGAAGTATGTCATTGTTGAAAATGGTAACAGCTGGAGACTATAAGTGTCTTGAACAGCTGGAGAAGGGAGTTGACTTTACACTGTTTAGAAGTCTGGAAACAGAGAGCATATTTTCTTAACTACAGTGTTCCTCAGCAGCAGCATGCATAGTCTATGTGCCTGTAAAGCAGCCATTCAGGCTTAAAAATATGTTCCTCTTTGCTTATATGAGGGACAAGGCTGTGAAAATCAATCAATCAAGTAAGTAGGCTCTCACCTCAGCAGCTGATTGCTGCAAAATGATAGTGAGGCCCAAGGGGAAGAGAAATGAAGTTTGTTGGCCTCTGTGGGGTCTTCTCAAGGGAGAGCTGGTAGCAAGTTGGATTTCTTTGGAAGTCGACGTAACTTTCCTGTGGTTTAGTGAAGGAAGAGTGTACTTAGTAGAACACTGGTGTCCCCAAAGAATCAGTGCTGCTTCTAGCTGGCACTTTGAAACTTAAACAAATTATTGCCTTGTGGAGGCATAGCTTTTTCATTAGGTTTTCACTGGGAATAAACTTCTTGCATTTGCAAGAGGATGCATTTTCATTGATTAGCAAGGCAGGAAACAAAAAAGCCAAAAGATGAGCCAGCCTAGGTGAGACTCAAAGAATTCTTGAACCTGACTAAAAACTACCTAGTTGGACAAAAATGAAGTTACAACTTCCATACCAATAAGTAGAAACTGAAGGTCACTTTGGTGAATTTGGCCTAAAAAAAAAAATTTTTTTTTTAATCACACCATCATCACAGTCTTCTTTGGAAACACACTTTTATCTGTAGTTTTAAAAGTTACAGTTAGTTTTCTGTGGTATAAACCAGGGTAACAAATAAATAATAAATAAATAAATAAGCATTTGATTCTAAGAATTTAGGCTTATATGTACATTTTAAGCAACTCCAATATAAGAAAATATGAAATAAAGACAACAAATACAGATTTAAAGGAGGCATGAACCGAATTTTAGAACATTTAAAATGTGATTGGATTTACAAATAATTTACTTTTGACCTAAGAAAAAAGTGGATGTTAAACTCGTATTTATCACAGTTGAAAAGCTGAAAAATGACAACCACTTGGAAATAATTTGGTGAAATTGTCTAAAATTTTATATATATATCACATAGGGATTTCATACTTAACTCTATATTGTGGAGATTCATTAAGAACTATAAATGCAAATTGGTAATTTGGTATGTGATATTGACTGAATCTGCTAGGCATTTGTTTGGAAGGTGTTTGATAAAATTCAGTTTCTAATGGTGTACCTTCCCACAATTGTGAAGGTATAACTCCTATAGATTCCACAGTGTTCTGAGTGTATTTAAGCTGAGCTTAGTTTCTTGTTTTGTGTGTGTTTTTTTGAGGGTGTTTTTCTTTTGAATTTTAAACCTTTATGTCCTAATGGAAAGGACATTGAACAAACACCATCCTTCACCATTACTTTAATGGGTCATGTACCCATTTGTAGTTCAGTTTTACAATGTGTTGTCTATTCTTAAAAAATTATTATGAGGACAGATAAATAGCAGATTCAATGTTTTTTAAATTACTCAAATGAATAAATTTATACATTAATATTATATTAACATTCAAAACTCTTTTAAAATCTTAGTATGTAAGTTTGAAGTTCAGTACATTTAAAGTGTTCACAGAAAAGACAAACACTACATGTGTTCACTTATACATTATGTATTTTTTCAGGGGGTCTTGTATTATCCCTTTCTTGTAATGATATAAAAATTAGGTAAGGTTAAGGATTAGTGAAATTGTGTTCTTTCCAAGGTGAACAGCGAAGCTGAGATTGAGAAGTTATTTCCTGGTTAGTAAGTAAGAAAGCTCATTAGCTCATTCTGGATTATGTGGGGGAAGTTCTGTTCAGGACAAGAATGACAGTGCTGGTACAAAAATAAAACCCTAAAAAGGTTGAATATGTTCGAGAATCAAAGTTTGAAAAGATACAGAATATCATTACTGGAAAGAGTTAATGAGGACATTTAGGTTTTGGGTCTCTTAGAAGAACATTTCCTGCTAAAACAGCCTACAAAATCTTGCATTAACCACTGCCAGGGTGTTTCTATTAGAATGAACTTTGCTATTATTTCTTTTCTTAAGTCAATTTACACAATCCAGGCCAACCATCATGTCTCGGTCTTTGACATGCATCCAGTGGAGATTAAATATGAATACCACTGACTTCTCAATCTGAAAAATAACATTCATCAAACATTTACTATTCTTTACAGAAATCAGATTTTCTAATCCTCACAATAGCTCTCTAAAGTATATATTATCATAATCCTCATTTTATGATTGAGGATGCTAAGTCATAGAGAGTTTAGGTAATTTGCCCAAGGTCACACAGTAAGAAGTGGTACCAGGATTTGAAATCAGGGAGCTCCAGAGCCCATGTTCCTATTACTGTTTTACTTCAGGAGAAGGACTTGAAGAGCTCACCATCTAGTAGAGGAGAAGAGGAAACGTGATTTTAATATGGTAGGGTAAATGCCATCAAAGATGCAAAAATGCACAAAAAGGGGCAGGTCCGCTATGAAAAGGGGACTGTTAATATTCTTTATGTGGTGGTCTTATGAAAGGAGCTTACAGGGCCAGTGACATTCAGGAAAGTATTGAGGATAAAGGGAAGCTTTCCAAGTGGGCAGAGTGGGAATGGCCATTCATGGTGGAGGGAAGAGTATAAGAAAATGCAGGCAATGCAATGTGATCTTGTGTAACAACATGTAGTTCAATAATGATAAATGTTAAGTGGGGAGGGGGGCAGAGCGTTCCAGAGATGAGAATAAAGAGATTGGTAACAACCAGAAGAGGTGGTTCTTTTCAGCCAGAATGAGGGGCTTCAGTCATTAAAAGGTCAGATTTGTTAATTAACTTGATTGCTTATGTGAAGAGATTTGTGGTGGTCAGATGGGATAGGTGGGAGGCCCGGGTGGGAATCTAACCAAGGGCAATACCAGCTCTGGGATGGGCAAGTAGGTGGATGGTGGAGCATCTGTGTTAGAGAATGCAAGAGCAAGAGCAGGCTTGGGGGAAGATAGTAAGTTTGAATCAAGTTTGTAGTTACTGGATGAGTCACCTGGTAAGATTTTGTATTTCTTCTTTGTCTAGAATTTCCTTTAATACACATTTGAATATGCAGATATTCTAAATATTGACTCTGAATGATCTATATTGTGGGGATAGACACTCAGGGACTGAATGTTAAAAACCAAACAGGCTCTCTCTTTTTACTCATCCAGACTTCAGATTTGTCTGAAGAGGTGAGTAAATACCTGCAGCTCTGCTCATACAGTCAAATGTGAGATATAAAAGGAGGATGGTCAGGGAGGGGTGAAGAGCAGCTACAACCTTTCTACTTGGCAACATGCCTTCCTACTCGGAAGGCCGGTTGTTCTTTAGCTGTTAATGCTGATTATATAGAAAACTGCACAACACTTCACTTTGATTTGGCCAATGAAATGCCCTTTTAAGAAACAAGTGGCATTACCAAATTGGTCTATTCCTGGATCAATGCAAATCTGAGAGTTCTTTTGCTGCAGACAGTGGTCCTGTCATTTCAGTGTAGTCAATTAGCAGAGGTGATGTGAAAACCTCCAACTCTGCTCTAGAAAGCAAATAGCCTTTGGGTGATTATTAAGCAATTTTCTCCTGTGTTCCCTCCTTGATGGAGTTAAGGGCATTAGGGTTTGAATGCTGCCCACACTCATGGTGTAGAGCATATGTCATTCTCTCCATCTTTATTGCTATTCATATTGAGGTCAATTATGAGCTGCTGTTTAATGTCACCATGAAATTGTTCAATTATTTTTTCTCAGCATCTAAGCAGCAATCCTCAAAGGGGTTTAGGAGGAGTGGTTTAATACTGAGGAATTCTTAGGAAGTCAGTAGTGCTAGATGGCTCTCCTCTTGTGTTTCATCCCTTCTCAATTATGAGATCCAAATGCCTGATAATTTGTTAATGAATAACTCAGTAGCCAATCTTCTCTTTGGTTAGTATTGGGGAAAATAGACATAATTCCTTTCCTTGGTGGTAGAGTCGTAATTAAAGAGAAGCTGTTATCTTTGCCACTTTTCTCCCCTCCTTAATAACTAAACTCTTCTGGACCCCAAGGGCTTGTGTTTATTCCTAACTAGGGAACCATTAGGGTGAGTTTTCTTTTTTTCCCGTTTTACTGTTGGAATGGAGGCAGGAGAGATGTGCAAAGTTTTTTTTTTTTTTTTTTTTTTTGCCGTGAGTCATGGAGTTTTTTTTTTTTAATTTATTTTTTTTATTATTATTTATTTTTATTTTTATTTATTTGACAGAGAGAGACACAGCGAGAGAGGGAACACAAGCAGGGGGAGTGGCAGAGGGAGAAGCAGGCTTCCCGCCAAGCAGGGATCCTGATGTGGGGCTCGATCCCAGGACCCTGGGATCATGACCTGAGCCGAAGGCAGACGCTTAACAACTGAGCCACCCAGGCGCCCCAGTCATGGAGTTATCTTTGTATAATGCCAGTATTTATCTGTTTGCAGTTTACAAATAAAATGCCCTTGGATCTCTGTTACTATTGTCATGATTTGCAGAGAGATATGCAGAGAAATATTTCGATAAAGGAACAAGTATCAGTGCTTACCTAGAAACATCTTGTGTTCCAGTTACTTCTTTTTTCTCTGTAGCTTACTTTGAGTCTTCTGAAATTAGCCTGATTGCTCCTCATTATTTTATGCCTCCTTTTGGCTCTGGAATTTGGTTTTCTCTCTAACAATACAAAACCAGCAAAGTATTTTTTGAGGCTTTTCAATTTACGTATTTATTCATCCAAACTATTATACGCAAGGTACTCTGCTAGATGTTCTTGGGTGAAGGGGGTAACTGGATGAATCAGCCAAGGACCCTCTTTCAAGGAGTTTGTGGTATAATGGAGATATTACACATGTAAACAGCTAACTGTAATACAAGGCAGAGAGAACAAAATGTTATGAGACGACAAACAAGAGACTGTGGGGGAACAGATGAAGGAACAGTTCTTGAAGAGATGACTTCATGGAAGAAGAAACATTTGAGCCAAACCTTGAGAGTGAGAAGGACTTTTATAAGCAGCATTGGGCATTTAGGCTGAGAGAATGCCACAGCAGTCACAAATGTCATTATGGTTTATGATTTCATCTTCTTAACTATTCTCTGCCACTGCTTCTGTCCTGGTCTTCAGAGTCCTTCTCTTTCCTATTCGTGTACCCATCCTCTAGTCTCATTCACTTTTTTACCTCATTTTCCACTGTGCTGCCACACGAAGCTTTGTAACAAGTTTCATTCTGTCTCCTCTGCTTGATAAGTACAATAGTATCCCATCGCCCCCAAATAAAGACTGAGATTCCTGTCTTAGTGTATGAGACCCACCATGATCTGGTAGGTACCTGTGTCTGCCATTTCATGTCTTTCTGTGCTCTCACAGAAAGCATACATTTGTGCCAATTTGTTTTTCTGACTTTAATGCCTTCCTGTCCCATCTGCCTGTCAAACACTAGGTTTAGTCACTTCCAGCTCTACTAGAGTTAGCGATCAAGACATAGTTTACTCAACTAGTACTGCAGGCTAGCATGAGTGGAGCAGGTAAGTAGCACAATTACAGAATGCTATTTAACCAACCTTATTCATATCCACTTGTGCCAATGTTACCTTCTTGTGATAGGGATTTGTTTTTGGAGGGGGAGGGATCATTGGTGTTAGTTTATTAGTAAATAGAATTTTCAGCTTTAGTGATTATGTATCTTTTGGTCATGTTATGATAATTAAGCAGATACTAGGTTAATTTTGAAAAAAGAGCTTAAGAAATGAAAGAACAAAGGAGTGGGGGAGCAAGAAGTATCTGAGGGGAATATTAGTAGTCCTAAGAGGAGAAGGTGGTAGAGGTAGAAGATGGTAGAGGGTGTTTTCCAACCTCCACAAATCCCTCACTAAGAAAATATATATTTATATGATCTCAGTCTTCAAGTGAAAAGTTGGGAGTCATTCATTCACTTATTCAGTAGGTCATTACTGAAAAAAGACCAATTGTAAGAAACTAGATACATACTTGATCTGGGGCCTGTGCCGATTTTTTTTCCTGTGTTGACTCTTTTAATGGATCCTGGTAAATCCATGTCAGGGATTGAGAGGAACCATGTAAAAAGCTAATTTGGAAACCTGGAAGCCAGCGTGGGGAATTTTGTAAGGCTCAGTTTCTTGTTATGCTTCAGCTCACTTGGTGCTTGACCCACTTGGCTTCTTACGGTGTTGGCTCTCCCTTCTGATCTGTTTAGGCTTGGTTACAGTGCTTCAGACTGCATTCCTGTGCCGTTCACTTGACAGGTGGGAGGGCCATTGTTCTGACTGAGACTGGCTTGCAGACTCTGCTGTCTGGACCTGCAGCAACTTTGAGGCTCTGTCTGCCCACAGTGGGCTGCTGGCAGATCAGATACAGATGTTCAAAGCAGATATGTGGATTCTGTGGTGTGACCAACCAGTCCTAAGTCCTGAACTTTAGGTCACTTACTTTCATTGAACCTTCTCTCTACTCTGCTAACAATTTATGTTTAACCTTTGGTTTGAGAAGAAAATTTAAATATTTTGTTGCATAATGCAGATGAACTGCTTTGTTCTCTTCAGGAAGCTCCATGCAAATGCAAATGCAAATATTCCATTTGATAAAGGAAAATGTGTATATACACATAAGGTGATCACAAAGTTTTCCTTCTTGAAGCTTATGTAATGTTGCCATCATTCCTTCTCTTTGAGTGTTTTTTTTTTTTTTAATATCACTTTAAAAAGTAATCAAACTTTGGGGCACCTGGCTGGCTCATTCGGAAGGGCGTGCAACTCTTGAAGTCCAGGTCATGAGTTCAAGCCCCACGTTGGGTGTAGAGATTACTTAAATAAATAAAAAAATCTTTTAAAATATAATCAAACTTCTTTTTTAGTGTATGTATTTTAATCTACTCTAGTGTTAGGTCATAGGGGGACTAGTCTAAGAGGAAGCGAAAAAGAATTTTTTTTTTTTTCTAAAATCACTTAAGGGAAAAGAACTAAAACAATGTCACTGAAGTGGTATATCTAGTGATCCCTGAAGTTACCAACATCCTATCCATGTGCTGTACCTATTCTTCAGGCCACTGTTGCCCAGAAGTCCCCTCACTTTTTCCTTTTCTCCTCACATGGAGCCCAAGTAATATTGTACCAGGAGTGATAAGTGATGCTGATCCTTGTCCTCATCAATGTTATATTTAGATAGTCTTTTATTAAAGATGGGAACTGAGCTCTTGAAAGGATATCTAGTCACCCTGGAATATATCATGTCAGGACTTGATTCCCTAAAACACAGAGAGTCATTGTACCCTTGTGCTTATCTGTGCCTTCCTGCTTAGTGATGAGAAATAGTCTTACTTCCCAGATTTGTGATCCAACTGGTTCTTCTTCCTGTAACTCAAGGAGTCACAGTGCTATTCTAGGACCAGACCGCAGGATATTCGGGAAAGTATCATCATTTGCTGGCTGCTAGAAATACTTGGCTTTAAATCATTTTCAGTAAAAGTCCTGACCAAAGACCAATGACTGCATTTGGCTTAATCAATACTGAAAGTTAAATACTTACATGGTTTTAGATTTTTTTCCTGCTTCCAACCTCTTATATTTATGTAATAATAAATAGTATACTTATATTGATGGTCATTTATATCAAAAAAGTATACAACTTGTTTTAAAAATACAAACATAACTCACGTTTATTGTAAAACACTTAGAAAATATCAATAAGGGCGCCTGGGTGGCTCAGTTGGTTAAGCGACTGCCTTCGGCTCAGGTCATGATCCTGGAGTCCCGGGATTGAGTCCCGCATCGGGCTGCCCGCTCAGCAGGGAGTCTGCTTCTCCCTCTCCCACTCCCCATTTGTGTTCCCTCTCTCGCTGTGTCTTTCTCTGTCAAATAAATAATAAATAAAATCTTTAAAAAAATATATAAAAAAAATCAATAAACAAAGAAGTAATTACCTGTTGTCATTCAAAAGTATCACTTTTGTGAATATTTTTTTCTTCTTCTTATTTTTATTTTTTATTTTTGTATTTTTTTGTATTTTTTTATTCTTCTTTTCTTTTTTTTTATTCTTTTTTTTATTCTTATGTTAATCCCCATACATTACATCATTAGTTTTAGATGAAGTGTTCCATGATTCATTATTTGTGCATAACACCCAGTGCTCCATGCAGAATGTGCCCTCCTCAATACCCACCACCAGGCTAACCCATCCTCCCACCCCCCTCCCCTCTAGAACCCTCAGTTTGTTTTTCAGAGTCTATCATCTCTCATGGTTCGTCTACCCCTCCGATTTCCCCCGCTTCATTCTTCCCCTCCCGCTACCACCTTCTTCTTCTTCTTCTTCTTCTTCTTCTTCTTCTTCTTCTTCTTCTTCTTCTTCTTCTTCCTTGTGAATATTTTGGTGTGTGTTCTTTTAGTGATTTCTCTCTGTATTTAAAATAGCTTTGTAAATGGTCCACAGACGCTTTCCAAAATTTTCTTTCAGAGCCAGAGGCCTGATCACATTACCGCTCAACTCAAAAATCTTTACTTGCCTTGCCTTGCCAATGGAACAGACTCAGGTTTTTTGGCCTGGCTTTTAAGATCCCTCATGGTTTTCTGACATCTGACAACTCCCCTAAACCTTTTTGATCCATCCTCTGGTCTCTGTCATTTGAATAGGTACAGCTCTGGATACTTGACCCTTTTGTTTCAGATGCCCTTCCTCCATCATAATCCATCTTGCTATGCCTGTTCAAATCCCCCTTCCCTCAGAATATCCTCAGTTAGAATTGATGCCTTGCTTCACTCTTGCACAGCTCATTTCTCGCTATTAAGCATGTCTCTCAGTCAGCC
Source organism: Mirounga leonina (assembly GCF_011800145.1). Taxonomy (NCBI): domain Eukaryota; kingdom Metazoa; phylum Chordata; class Mammalia; order Carnivora; family Phocidae; genus Mirounga; species Mirounga leonina. Next base: position 26,342,520 of record NW_023270451.1, read on the forward strand.
TTACCTTGGCTCTGTGTTTGCATGCCGGCTTTCTCCACTGTATTGTAAATCTGGGCAGAGGGGATTATCATTCTCATAATCTCTTGCCATAACTTCTTTAAAGTCAGTTTCTCCCAGTCTCCTATAGTCCAAATAAAGACAGCAACCACCTTCATGGGTCCAGCATCATGGTCCTGGTGGTTGGAGCTATACTAGCACAGACTCAACAATATTTGAGTCCCATTTACCCTGTGTCATTTGCAGCTCCTAGCATAGTGCCTAGAACATGGTAATTCCTAAGAGGTATTAGTCAAACTGAATCATTTGTTATTGATCACAAATAAGCAACATGCATGGGTGAAATACCAAAGGGCCGTGACTTGTCTTTGGAATATTTTCTTTTTTTTTTTTTTTAAGATTTTATTTATTTATTTGAGAGAGAGAGAGCTCATGAGAGGGGGGGAGGGTCAGAGGGAGAAGCAGACTCCCTGCCGAGCAGGGAGCCCAATGCAGGACTTGATCCCGGGTCTCCAGGATCATGACCTGAGCCGAAGGCAGTCGCTTAACCAACTGAGCCACCCAGGCACCCATGTCTTTGGAATATTTTCAAAGAAAATAAGCTCATTACTTGAGAGTATAAAGCATTTTGAATAGAAATACAGTAAGTAAATATTATTCCAGGCAGCAGTTGGTATTACAGGGTGTTCTCAGTGACCTCAATAGCCACTATAACCTTTTGAGACATTATTCCTCTTACTATTTTTGTTTTTTGTTCAGTCGGCCACATCATCACTAAGATATGATTAATAATTGTGTCATTGGCTACATTCCAGGCAGAGTGCCACCCATTTACATAAGATGACCACTCAATTTTGCTTTTAATCATTTTGGGTTTTATTGGTCATCATTGTCATTTGCTTAGCTCTTCCACAATTCATGGTACTTTTTCAGATTTTACCTATTCTGGTTAGATTTATTTTTCCAAGTCTACGTTTTTTTTTTTAAAGATTTTAATTATTTATTTGACAGAGAAACACACAGCGAGAGAGGGAACACAAGCAGGGGGAGTGGCAGAGGGAGAAGCAGGCTTCCCGCTGAGCAGGAAGCCCAGTGCGGGGCTCGACCCCAGGACCCTGGGACCATGACCTGAGCCAAAGGCAGACGCTTAACGACTGAGCCACCCAGGCACCCTCCAAGTCTACTTTTGGATAGAAAATGGTTTTACTTTTTTTGGTTGCTCTCTAAGTGACATTGAAAGATACATACTTTTCTCACTCTTTCTAAGATACTAATAGGAAATGGCATGGTTTATTTGCTATCACACTATGCAATCTCCTCAGTCCCTCTTCCTTTATTTGTTAAGTTTTTCTTTTAATTAAAAAATTACACCTGGTTATATTTTTCCCTTATTTATCATTCTTTCCTCATTTACTTTCTGGCAAACTAATTGGGAACAGTTAGTCTTCAATTCTGCCTGAAAAAATATATAAGTTTATATTGAAATCTATTTTTTTTTTTACATTCTTTAAAACGAATGTCCCAAATTGTTGTTCCCTCATGGTACAGATGCAATGATGACAGAATGTTAGCTTCACTGCATTAGCAACAGTGCATGTAGGGAAAAATGAAAAAAACTATGGGTAGTTCTAGCCCTTCTTCTAAAGACTGAGCTGGCAGCTGGCTTCAATGTGAGGAGCATTTTCTTGGTCAGGATTATGTGCTACTTAACAATGTTGAATTTCAAAAAAATTTTTGCATTTCATATAATAAGGGATTTAAATTCAGTTGTTGTTATGAAACACTGTGTTTTTTCAGTGCCTCTTGACCCAACATTGTCTATAGCCATTCCGAGTGTTGTCTGTCCTTTGACTTCGGTTATCTTCTACAACTAGCTTTTGAGCACTTACAGTATACACAACCTGAGGTAGACTCTCTGGGGTACAAATGGAGTATAAGGTGTTGTAATTAGAGAAAACACTAAATTTTCATCTGCATTTTCTCTTTAATTGCACCGTTTCTGCTTTCTTACTGTATGATTTCAAAGCAGACTGCTTTTCTCTCACAGATTTTTGTTTAAAATTGACTGATGCAAAAGGAACTTTTAAATTAACAATACTGGAAAATAGAATTTTCAGTTAAAGTTTGAGCTTCATTGTTTATAATTTTTCCTTTGCATTTTGGAATCTCTCATATTTTATCACATAATATATATGCCCTATTTGTGATTGGAATTTATACTGAATCCCTTTCTAAAACAAGGTGTTATAGTCAGGCTCTGTTATGGTAGTAGACTGCTGTTGACAAGAGCATAATCAAATATCCATCTTTGGATTTGTGAACACAAATTCCATACAGATTTGTGGCTAGTCAAAATGCTGACATTCTGATGAATTGGAAGTCTGTAGCCTAAAATAAGCCTAATCCTACTTACTCATTTCATATAAGAGATATAGGGTACTTTGAAATAATTTGTATTACATGGAAATAAAAACATACTTGTCATTTTTTACCATTTTAGATTGATCCTTAAATGTCACATTACATATCACTGCTAATTCTCGGAATTACATAGCATATGCCAAATTTATTTCTAAGGCTTTATACTTGTACTTTAAGATTTGAAATAACATCAAGTGAGTTCATTCAGATTCATTCTTAATTACGAGATTCTGGTAGGACTGTTTAAGGAATGCCTTCTCTTTGGTGTGTGGGAGATGAAAGGTGATATAAAAACACAGTGTTGTGGGTTAGCTTCTTTGTAATTTTGGCTCACTGGAATGCCAGTTGGGGAATGGCAAAGGCTAATACTCAACAGATGGCAAAGTCCTCAAACCTATAATAATGGTTGCAGTTATTTTCATTACTGTCATTTGATGACACATACAATAGTGTGAAAAGGCTTGAACTGGGTAATCACAGTATATATCCTCAAAGGGACCAGATGCATTTCAAACAATCAAACCGGTGATGGATATTCAGGCTGAGTGCCACTTCTGCACATATTCTAGGTGCATTTATTGCTGGGAATTAGAAGCAACATTACTTGTCACAGAGAGGAGCTCCATTTCCCCTTTTAGTAATAACAAGCAACAAAAATTGACATCTGTTGTAACACAGACAGATTATTTCACATCTTTTATGATTGTGTGTCATTATCATGCATATAAATTTAGTTTGCAGATGTTCAACGTCAGAGATCAAAATACCAATTTTGCCTACAAAGGAGTTGCAATGGATATAGAAAACCTAAGCACTTTTGAAAATAGATAAGTTAAATCTTTTAGAGTGGGGACAATAAAAATCAAATGAGATTAGGAAGGAAGAGCATTAATAGGCATCAGAAGGGGATGTGTAGAAGTTTCAGATGATCTTAATATTTTTATTTCTGGCCTTGTAAAAACACCCAGTCTTGATTTTAATCTCCAGAAACTGTAGTTATATCTTTGTTATTCTCTTCAATTCAGTGAATAAAATGAGGCCATATTTTTTTCCTTGAAAGACAGATTCTGTCATTCTGGAAAATTAATTAGATCATATTTGAATATTCGTAATTTTTCCTGTGTTTAATATATAAAAATAGTCCTTGTTGATTGCCTGTGGGCCGTGGGGTAGCAATGCTCTATAATGATGCTATTAAACATGGCTCAACAGACAAGTTTACCTTTTGAGGTGTTCAGTGCTCCATTTAACATCACTAGTTGTTCTATGTATATTTTACTTTGTTAATCTTAAAAATATGGATAGAAGATGGAAGGGAAGGTTTCTTTATAGTTTGGGTACAATATAAAATATCTAAGAACACAAAAATAATTATATTTTTTGGAAAACACATTTCCTTTTCCCTATCCTCAAGAAACCCCAGACCACAAACAACTTCAACCAAAGCAAAGAAACCCAAGTCACTTATTTTAACAGTCTTGTGCCTGCTTCAAAGGCAGTGTTAACAATGTGGATATAGTTTGCATTTGCCTCTGGGGATTTACCACTCAATATTAAAACACTTCCCACTGTGACATTTTTAAAACTGTCTCTTTCCTCTGCTGAGCTAACAATATAATGGGGATCAAGAAAACAGTCTGGAACAAGCACAGCATATAATCCTTGCCAGGCATTAGAAGCTAAGGCATGGTTTTTGACCTTCTTTTTGTAATGGGCAAAGGTATAGAACTGCTGCCCTCCCACACTCTGCCTTTCAAAAGCTTGTTAAATGGGTTGGCTCTGTTATATTGTAAATTTGAAATATTTACACAAGGTCCTTAGTTCAAAACTAAGTGTATATCCTGTTTGATCAGTGAATATGTGTAAATCAAGAAGTGATACGGATGACAATATGTGAAGAAACTAAAGGGGCAAAACTAATGATGTAATGTATGGGGATTAACATAAGAATAAAAAAAAAGAAACTAAAGGGGCATAAAGTTGGTAGGAAGCTGTGATTAGATGATGATATGTATTTTCCTGGAATATTGAAAGAGATCGTTATTTTCTTTTTCCCAAATATTTTTCTATCTTGAGAAGTAGAACATAAAGTTTAATGATTGGTTATTTTCTGGAGCTTTCAGATATAATCTATTCTTAGTAAATTCAATAATCTGACGCCATACTTTTTTGAGCAGGTTTACTTGGAGCTTTGATTCTGGTTTGTTTTGGGATGAAGATGTTTAAGGATATAGTAAATATTAATAAAATTAATTCAAAGACATTTGAACCTGAGCAGTGTGAAATCACTTTGGATTGTTTTAAATTTTGTAACAATAATTGGCCTATCCATAATTAATACAGTACTTATATGTATTATTGCTTAAATAGGTATTTAAATTTTACATGCTCTGGATAATTCTAGCTTAAATGAGTTAAAAGGACAATTTAATTAAGACCAATGAGTTGCTGAAAGAATGCATTTGTTTTATATTTTGCCTGGATGGTGTCTCGCTATACAGTACTCATTTACTAGTGGCAAATAAAAAAGTCAATAAATCCCTGTTTCCATCAACTAGACTAATGAACTTCATTAGTTGATCATGTTATCAGTATAATTACTACAGACTACATTTTGCCCTTGGTTATTAATGCAACAGACTTCTGTAACTTATTCTTAGGAGAACTGCCTAAGAGGACAAGAAGTCGTTTAGCTCTGGAAAAAACCTTGGTTCTTCTTTTTCCAAACTCATAATTAAATCCTTCTGGGAATACTTAGAATATTCCATGTACCCAGTTGCAGTGGTTTTGACACTCCACTTTGGGAATATTTTGCTAGACATCTTTGTTTTGTTACAGTTTTTATAGTTGGCTATATCTTTATGGGATATTGTTATGGGTTGGATTTTGTTTCCCAAAAGATATGTTGAAGTCCTAAATACAAATTTTAATAATAATAATTAATAATTTAATATTAAATTACTATATTTAATAAATTTCATTTTAATAATTTATATATATAAACCCAGTGTGCCATATTTTATGATGGACAGCTACATTTGGGAGTTTGGGATCATATTTAAAAATAACTTCTAGGGGCACCTGGGTGGCTCAGTCGTTAAGGGTCTGCCTTCGGCTCAGGTCATGATCCCAGGGTCCTGGGATGAAGCCCTGCATCAAGACCGCATCGGACTCTCTGCTCAGTGGGAAGCCTGCTTCTCCCTCTCCCACTCCCCCAGCTTGTGTTCCCTCTCTTGCTGTGTCTCTCTCTGTCAGATAAATAAATAAAATCTTTAAAAAATAAAAATAACTTCTATAAGTAGGTATAGTATTAAAAGAGAGCCAGGAATATATGTGTATGTGTGTGTGTGTGTGTATTTTTTTTTTTTTTAAGATTTTATTTATTTGACTGAGACACAGTGAGAGGAAACACAAGCAGGGGGAGTGGGAGAGGGAGAAGCAGGCTCCCGGCTGAGCAGAGAGCCCGATGCGGGGCTCGATCCCAGGACCCTGGGATCATGACCTGAGCCGAAGGCAGATGCTTAACGACTGAGCCACCCAGGCGCCCCCTGTGTGTGTGTGTATTTAACCATAATTTAGGTCCAAAGATATATGTCAGGCTTTCTAATCTTTTTTATTACACTTAATGTCTACCAGCTATGCTAGCTAACCCAGGAAAAGCTTAGAAACTCAATATAGGTAAGCAACTAAAAAAACTAAAACGTTATTTTTGATGCTTCCTCAACCTTTTACTCCAAAAATAGAGCAGGCATTATAAATAAAAGCTTTATAGTTCTTCTCTATCCTTTGTAGTTGGAGAATATAACAATCAGGGAATTGTCTAAAAGATTGACAATAGAAGGGAAAAGAAAGAGAAACACAATCCTTAGCTAATTCATAGAATTGACTCAAATAATAAGAAACTGGTGTTATGCAAACAGATCTTGTGAGAGAGAATGAGATTGGGATCGTGACTGTGGAGTACTTTGAGATACTCTCAGAAGGGCTTAAGGACAAAGATGTCTCGGTATAAAGTATGTTATTATTGATGACTGTTTTTGGACAATTATCTTTGAATGAATATTATGAAGAAAAATCCTTATCACCTGTGTAATCCTCCATTGTGCACCTGGGTTTTAGTGGTCATGATTTTATGTGAGGAAAGGATTGATCTAACATGATACAATTTTAGTTTATTTATATATATATTATATATATAAATACACATATTTGCCAAGCTCTCAGAGTTATTTTTTCTATTAATTTCATTATAACAGAGATTGCAGTTTTCTGATTTTGTGATTCTAAGGGAGAGCTATCTTTGTCTTTTACTTTATGCTAGGTAAAGGAGAAACATTTCTATAATTAAGATAAATGAGGATTATTTTTGCCATTGAGACTTCCAAATCCTTTGGTGAAGAAGGTATTGCATTATTAAAATTTACTTGTTTGATTTAGAGTCACTGCTGTTAGATAGACATGGTTAGAGTTTTGAACTTTAATTTTGATTTGTTTGCTAGAGTGATAGCATTGAAGAATTCATAACATTTTAAGTGGAAAATTGCTAACAGAAATAAATGCACTTTATAGTCTTTTTGAGACAGTTTTGGTTGCAATTTCACATTTGGTTATCAGCATTCAGAAAGACAATTCCAGTTAAAGGAAGTGGCAAATATTTCTCTTTGAACTTTCCAAAAAGAACTGAGTGCCTTTCTGTGAACCAAGCGCAGCTTGGCATTCATAGCCATATATATAATCCAAGCACTTTCCTGTAGCACAACAAGAAGGTGGAATTACCTAGGAATTTACATTTCAATGACATTTTATATACCTATCAACATTCTCCCCATTGGTTTTTATTCCATTACTGTCTATTTCCAAATCTTCATTCCCATGATTACATCGTACTTAGCATGTTAGAAGGAGTACAAGGCACTATAGCTTATGATCTTTTTTATTGAAGGGCAGGCAGCTGTCTACATGATACGACTTAATGGGTTCTGTGAGGTCCTCTTACGCAAAATCTTTCTCTACTGGCTAGCCCCAGGACTCATATTACCCTCATATTCCTTTAAATATTTCTTTAAATCATTGCATTTTCAGAAAGTATCTTAGAACATAAATATATTACATGGAAGGAACAATCATTCTACACACATTGCCTGCCAGAGATCAAGCCTGTGAGGAAATGAGCATAAAACAAGAATCTTAACAGAGAAAGTGAACAGAGTGGTTTGGAATGTGGATCTCTATTAGTAGCAATCAGGTGAAGGAATCGCAGTGCAGGGTTTTGAGTCGCCATGAGACTATGTGAGAATCCTAAATGCTTGTGAAGAAAAAGGGGGAAAGAAAAATTAAGACTGTGTTCTGTGCAGTGAATCTTTTAACAAATATGTTTTTAATAATTCCAAGTGATCTGTTGGTATGTTGGAATTTATAATTTTGCTGAATTTGAATCAAGTTCATGGTGAAGTGAAAATGGGACCCTTGGTTAGCAAGTAGATACAGCTAACCATCTACCCAGCATCTGCTTCTCAGCGGGGCTTTGTTGTTTGTCACTAGTACTAATAAGTCTACAGCAACACGGTGAGTTTTTCAAAATGGTCTCACCAGTAAAACTTCAGGCAGTTAATTTGTAGTGTCAGGATGTTCCCAGAACATATGTAACTCTGGAAGGAAATATGATTTCAGAATAAGCCAGATGTACTTACAAACATTTCAAGGTTGCAAATTTTTTGAAGTTTTCTTTAATAAAGAATATTGAGACTTGATTCCCTGGGAGACAGGGTGTTACAAAGGTAAATGAGCATGTGAAGTTTATTTTACAGGTACCTTCATTGTTTGAGTTTCTCTTCTCTATTTTCTTTTCCCTTCCCTTCCTTCCCCTTCTCTTCCCTTTCCTTTTCTTTCCTCCCTTTATTTCTTCCTTCTCTTTTTTCCCTTATGAATATTTATAATGATATAATCAACCAGCTCAGGCAATTTGGCTTCAATATAGGTTTTTGTTTGTTTGTTTAATAAACCTGTGCTTCTCTCTCATTCTCTCAAAAATATTTGTGAGGAGAGGAGATTGAGTAAGGGTTAGTAGGAGTACTAAAGAGGAACTTGACTTCCCTTGTAATTTTATAAGCATTTCAGGGCTATCACATTAGATCTATAAAAGTATTGACGGCCAATTTTGCCGAGAGTGAATTAATGGACATTTATTTCTCTTAGGCTATAAGAACCTAATCTGTTCTGAACCTTACAGTGCCTCTTGCTTCCACTTCTGTTATAGTTCAAAGTGAATATTTAAAATATTCCATGTTCATGGTCCGATTTTTTGATATGAGATCACTACTTATTTTGTTAGCATTCTGTCTTTACAGTATGTCTCATTCATTCATCAAACCCTTTTCCCTGCCTGCTATCATTAACCTTGCTTTGTAGATAAAGAGACACAGAGGTCAACAGTCTTGGCAAGGGTTTTGTCCACTCACTGCTGTTGCTGATATTAGATAAAAGTATTGAAAAAATTCAGCTTTATTTCCTTGTTTACCTTGCATGAAAGTTAGGTCTCAATATGCTGCAGCAAAACTGCACAAACTGAGTAAACCATAATCAAGATGATCAGTGTGTTGCCAAATTACAGATATATATGTGTGTTTTTACACATAGCCATATACATTTGCATCTGCATTTTTAGAGCCATATGTTCTAGTTTTCATGCCACTACTACTCTCTGTTTGTTTGAATGGTTAAGAGCAGTTGATCCTAGGACTTTCTTAGTGTATAGGATTCAGAGGGTTTTTTTCATCATTAGCTCTGTTACTTTCACATAGCCAATTTTAATACCTAAATAGTCGTATTTTAAAGTATGTGCACATTTTTTTTTCAGCCAGATAGGCTCCATTTTAAAAAACTAGAAAACCTAGTAACTCAAAGACAGTAACTTCAGGCAGAGTCTATTGTCCAGGGCTTTCATGGTGCATTTCAACAAAGAGAATCTCTGTGCTCACTCAATTTGCAAACATCTGGAGGAAAATAATGTGATAATTAGGAGGCAACGTGGGCTCATCAAAAACAAATCATGCCAAACTAACTCAATTTCTTTCTTTGATTTCTTAACAAGCTGAGTGGGAACACAGTGGGTATTTTTATTATAGAAAGACACTTGATGTAGCTTCTGAAACATTTTTAAAAGACCTAGGGAAAAATGCAGTTAGGTAAAATGATTGGTTAATGTAGGATTGGTTAATGTAGGATAATGCAGTTAGGTAAAATGATTGGTTAATGTAGGATACTTTCTGTAGGATTGGTTAATCTCTGTAGAAAGGAATAAGCAATGATTATTTATATATGGTTCAATATATAATTAGGAGACACTGTTGGGTAAATTTTATTTTATTAATTGTATCTTCACTAAATATCTTAAGCTCTTGGGGCGCCTGGGTGGCTCAGTCGTTAAGTGTCTGCCTTCGGCTCAGGTCATGATCTCAGGGTCCTGGGATCAAGCCCCACATCGGGCTCCCTGCTCTGCGGGGAACCTGCTTCTCCCTCTCCCACTCCCCTTGCTTGTGTTCCCTCTCGCTGTGTCTCTCTCTGACAAATAAATAAATGAAATCTTTAAAAAAAAATATCCTAAGAGCTTGACTTTGTGTACATTTTAATTCTTATAGTTTTTTTTTTTTTTTTAAGGTAACTGACTATAATGATTTGATTTAAAAATTAACATTGGGAGGCGCCTGGGTGGCTCAGTCAGTTAAGTGTCTGCCTTCGGCTCAGGTCATGATCTCAGGGTCCTGAGATCGAGCCCCACGTCAGGCTCTGGGCTCAGCAGAGAGTCTGCCTCTCCCTTTCTCTCTCACTCTGCCTCTCTCCCTGCTTGTGCTTGTGCTCTCTCTCTCTCAAATAAATAAATAAAATCTTAAAAAAAATTAACATTGGTAGTTTTCTTTCTAGAAAGAAAAATATACCTTGGCCAATTTTTTTCATTGGAAAACTATGAAAATCATATATGCACATATAGATGTATATATATACACATGCACACCACATACATAAATTATAAGCACACACACACTTACATATACATATATATTTATTTATACATATGTATTTATTCCATAATCTCAGTTTCCATATACAACTAATAGTATTTCGGTAATTTTTCTCTCAGTCTTATTTCTGTCTATAATATTTATGTTTTTATGAAAGTGGAAATATGCTATACTTATACTTACTATTTTTAAACTCATTTGTTTTCTCTGAATAATATACTGTTAAACATAGTTCCAAATCAACAAATGTGCTTCTGTAGCATCATTTATAATGGCCGCATAGTATTCCGGTATCCAGATGTGCTGTAATTTATTGACTGATCGCTTTTTATTAGATAGATTACCTCTTTGTTGTTGTTGTTGTTACTATAAACCATACCAGGATAACTATTGTGGTAGTTAAATCTTTCCATATTGTCATAAGATAATGCCTAGACATTGGATCGAAAATATGAACATTATAAGAACTTGATGTGTGCTCCTTAATTGCCTGGCAAAAGGTTGAACCAGTTTACGTTCCTGCCATATGCTTATGAGAGGAACAGCTATAGATACATATTTAGATACAGATACAGGTAGATACATGCCTATACATACAGGTATCTTGATATTTTTCTCTACCCATATATATACATAAACTTTTTTTTTTTTTTTTTTTTTTTTTAGGGAAAAAGGGAAGTTTCTCTTTGGGAAAAATGAAATTCACTGAAAATATTTAAATGATGAAAGTTTTCATAAATATTTTAGAAACCCCATGTTTCATTAGGTAGCTGTGATGAAAGAATCCCACAGTACAGTCTTAAATTGACTTTTCTCCTATTTCTCTCTGAAATTTATCAAAAGGAGAGATTCATTTCTGTGGCAGTTATTGTTCTTATGGAACACCTGAAATAAGAATTATTCTATGCCTCAAAGTGATATTAAATTATATTTCCTGTTAATATGTGAAACAAACCAAGTTCTTTCAAGTGTTGCTAGAAATGAAAGATTCTGTTTTGTGCTTTAATACTGCAGCAAATATAATTTCTTAGATTCTACTATTAGGTAGCTCCGATTTTCCATTCTCTTCCCTTCTTCCTTTTTGCTTGTTGTGCCTCATTAAAATTTCAAATGAAACTGTGTGACAGTGATTGGAATTGTTTCTGTTGGGGGAAATGTACACACTAGATGTGCAGCAGAAATTCATCTACATTTGAACCCTGCTATTTGTTTGACACAATGGATTTTCAGGAATGGGATTGCAGGAAGTAAATCTTTAATAAAATTGCTGTTGACTGTCCCTGCAGGAGGCAGTGTGCATGGCAGCTGAACAGGAGGGTTTGAACCCTCAGCTCTGCAGCTTATCGACTGCGTAACTAACTGCTCTTAGTACATTTACTCATCTGAAAGATGTGATTACAAACCCCTTAAGGCTGTTGAGAATTTCAACAAGATGAAGTACTGGGACCTAGGAATGTCTCAGTAAATGTTAGCTTTTACTGATATTGCTTTATGATCCATACTTCCCCCAGATGGTAGAGAATAACCTTTCCTATAGCCTTTGCAAAAAATCATCCTGTTTGCCCCAGATTATTGCATCATTTTGGAGTAACTATACCAGAATTGGTAAAGTTACTTTTTTTTGTTGTTGTTGTTGAAGTAACTCAAAATATTCCTCTCCTTCCCCCTCACACCCCTCTTCCCTGTCACTTCCTTCCTTCCCTCTTTTTTCCTTCCTTCTTTGCTTTTTTCCCCCTTTTCTCCTTTCCCTTCCCTAGTATTCATTACACACCAACTGTGTTCTGTACTGTACTACATATTGGAGAAGGAAAAACCTGAATGAATACTTTATTTATTTATTTATTTATTTGACAGAGCACACGCACAAGCTCCCCACAAGCAGGGGGAGCAACAGTCAGAGAGAGAAGCAGGCTCCCCACTGAGCAGGGAGCCCGATGTGGGACTCAATCCCAGGACCCTGGGATCATGACCTGAGCCGAAGGCAGCCACTTAACTGACTGAGCCACCCAGGTGCCCTGAATGAATACTTTTGAAGGAATTCATTGACCAGTGGAGACAAATATTAATCAGATAACCACACAAATAAAAATAAAATTGCGAGGATGACAAGGCTATATAAATGACAGATAATATGGGTTATAAGAGCATATAGAAGATTGGAAAAACTTTCCCGAGGAAATGAAACAGGAATATAAAGAAAGTATAGGGGGTAAATAGGTGGAAGCACTAGGCTTCTAACTAGTCTCCCTATTTCTGCCATTGCCTCTTATAGTCTATATTCTTCACTCAGAGTGATCCCAAGAAAATGGAAGTCAGATCACATTAAACCTCTTCTCAAATCGCTCTCATCATGACTTCCCATTTTACTTACGGTAAATCTCATAGTCCTTAGCTCGGAATAAATATGGGGATTAAGGAAGTGAGGTGTTATTGGTAATTTAGATTTGGGACTTGCTTAACTAAATGGATGAGTGTTATTCCCTGAGGAATTATAATACTACTAGGTTCTTCTGCCCATATTGAATCATTGATTTCTGTACATCCTATATCTTGTCTTTTATTTGGTAGTAACAACACAAACTGAAAAGGTAGACTGGTTAGTCATGCTTGTACTTTATGATTGGGATGTGGGCATTTGGGGATTTTATGTTAGTGATATGAGGTTTGATTGACAACATTTGGTTTGATATTTCACTCAACTAACTGATGTCATTGAATTACTGACTATTTACACAGCTGGTCTATGTGGCACTGACTCTCAGAGTAGAGGAAATCAAAGTAGCCATTGAATCCATCCGTTGAGAACATTAACATGCTCCTAACAGAACTTGGATGTCCAGCTAATGACTGGCTATGTAAAGCTAATTAAATATTTTATTAACTTTCTATAAAGAGCCCAAAGCTCTTTCATATACATTTTTCTTTTATACTCTTTATGTCCTTGTATTGACAGGAAGAGGCCAAATTAGCTGTTTTTTATTATGGAAAAAAGTTTGAGGCACTGAGATATTTGTGAGGCTTACATTTCACTGGAAAACTGAGAAAGGAGCTGGATATGGCGGGGTCAGGATTTTGCTAAGATATTATTGTTCCCAAAAGCATAATCAATGTATCATTTTTTTTTTCATTTTGAGGGCCTCCTGAGATTATGTAAAATATACAATCCAACATCTTTATATGTTGAATCTGCATAAGAAGAACTCATTGTATTCTATGTATTTTTTCTATTTTATTTGTTTGATTTTATCCCAAACATACTATCCAGAATTCCAGTAATGTCTAATTACAAGTGCCTCTGTTGAAGTTATCTGGATCCCAGTTCCTTCTTGTCTCCCACTGCGTATTTCACTGCAGGAATTTTACAAAGAGGAAGTTGTAAAATTTGAATCTTTTCATTTTATATCTTACTGTTTTTAAGCAGGAAAAGTTTAGTATGAACAAGAGAGGTGGGATCGATGAATTCCTGTGGCACCAATTGGTTAAGCTCTGCCTTTGCAAAGGACATTGAGAACTCATTGAGCTTGGTTTTAGGATTGTGTGTGCCCTGGTGAACCTCTCTACATTTGCCAGGTGTTCATGGCATAGTTCTGAGGCAGCATGCACTTTGCAGGAGCATAATTTCATTTTGGAAGAAATCAGGCTCTCTTGTCTAGTCACCATGCTGTGTCTTGTCTCCTTATTCACATTGCCTTCCAGATCTTCTGTTCCCCTCACTAAATTTCTGTAATTTGCTTCTGTTTTCTTTTTAACCTTTGTTCATGTTTAAGGGATGAAGTTTATAATTATATGTCCATTGTGAACCCTTCACTATGGTTTTGGCTAATCCTGGTTTTATGTTGTTTATGTTTGTTTAGGCAAATGATGCTCAGTGCTCTTTCAGATGTCCTTTAATGTAATGGGATCAATAATTTAAGCTTTATAAGTATGTATATCCTGGCGAAGCCTGTTCTACCAACATGTGTCTGTGGTGTTGGTTGTATCTACGTTGAGCAATCCCACCGACCCCTGTGGATTCATTTAGCTATGAAGCAGAATCAGATAATAGTATAAATCCAGTGTAAGAAAGGATCATAGAGGTCTCCTATCTCCCAGCTTATTTTTCAAATGGGAAACTGAGTCCCAGAAAATAGAAATAATGCTTCACATTTGTGTAATACTCTGTAGTTTGTAAAGTACACTGACATGCATTATTTTATGCAATTTTTTTTCAGTGGTTCTGTGTGGTAAGCTGGGTAGGTATTATTTATCCCTATTTTACCAATGAGGACACAAAGGTACAGAGAAATTGAGACTTGTCTCAACTACTTACAGCAAGCTAAGTGGTGATCCTATCTAAAAGCCAGGACTTGAAACTTCCCTTGATTAGGTGGCCTTTGCACAATATTATCTGCCTCCTGGATGGAGCTTCCCCAGCCACATGGTGCTGTGTTGTGCTGTATTGAGACACTGACTCTCTCAATACTCAGGGTGGCTGGGACAGCCATTGACCCCTAGCTGTAGGCTGCCTTCTTCCCTCAGTGTAACATAGGACTGCTATTATTTTCTGTATATCATGATTTCAAAAAAGCTTGGAAACACAATCCTAGCATGTAATGAAGATAGACTTGCTTAAGTCATGGAATGAGTTTATTAGAAGATTGCTAGGTATGTACAGCCTGTGAGTTCTGGAAATGTCTCCACAGTATGCATTCACCTACCCTCTGATACCTGTATCCATTTTCCTCTTAGAAACCACCCCTCCCCATGTCTGTGTGGTTCCTGGAAGCCAACTAACAAATACCTCTGACCCAGGTTGGAGGTGTGGGACTTAGCAGGTCTGTGTACTGTCTCTTTTTGTCATGGTGATTGGCTCCAGAGTGGTCTTGGATTCCATCAGAGCTAGCCAAGTCTCATGAGACATTCTCTGTGACTTTTGGGAAAGATAATATTGGTACCCTTCTAGAACTGAACCAGGAAGCATGCAGACTGGAGCTGCTACCACCATCTTGACTTCTCCTGAAGCTAATACTGGAACTGAGGAGAGCTGAGGGATAAACTGAAGCCTGCTGATATAATTTGATGCATAAAAAAGTCAAAACTAATTCTATTCCTTAGAGTTATATAAACCAATAAATTCTCCCCTTTCCTTAAAATAATTGGATTAGGTTGTTGTCATTTAAAGCCTAAAGAATCCTAATATATTTCTGGTCAAGCAAAAAAAAGAAAAAAATCAATGGCACTTTTTCACAAATGAATCCAATTTCTGATTTGTCACTTTAAAGGCCTGTGGAGATAGGAGAGATTTAGAAATGAATGCTCCAATTTGATCCAATTTCTTTCAGCTTAAGTATGTTTTTCTTCTACCTTTGAAAGGGTGATTCATAACTTATGAATAAAAACTATCAGTATATAAAGTTTTACATAATCTTTGAGTTTCCAGAAGGTGCTTTTGACATGATCAGTTACCTATATTAATTCAACAAATAATTATTGTTTTGACACTGAACTAGGCTAAGAATAAGGCATCATCTTGCCATCAAACATTTTATAATTCACTTGGTAGAAAAGACACATTATTGTGTAGAGAAAAGCAAGTACAAGTCAACCTATATAACTAAATATGATGTGAATGTCTCTGGGTAAGTAAAGGAGGACAAGGTCATCAAAGATTGAAAAATGGCAGTGGCCATGAAAAAAGGCAGGGATGGAGTCAAATCTTTAGGATTTGGGCAGATGAAGAGGAAGAAGTCTCTCCAGGAGCTGACGCACAGCACAAGCAAGGACTCATAGAGAGGAGAGAATGTCAAGTGAGGAAGGTAGTGACTCGACAGGACAGGCTGTGGCAGAGGAGTAGGGTGTGGGAAAAAATAGCTTGGAAATTTCCATCTAGTATTACTTTTGAGAACAACTTTGGAATGAAGTGCTTTGCTTTGGGTTTGTTTGGAGAAATAACATCACAACAACCCTTTTTTGAGCACTTACATACACATGGCATTAGGTTAAACATTTCACAGGGATCATCTCACTTAATAATAGTACTTTTGAAGTAGATATTATTGTTGTCTACATCTTCGGCAAAGTTGTATGTGTTTATCAAGCCTGTAGGTAGTTAAGACAGAACCAACCCAGGTCAGTCTGCCTCTGAAGTTCATGCAGTTTCTCTGGTTGGGAACTTCCCTCTCCTCTCTAAGACGAGCAGAGCAGTCATGTTGCACAAGCAAGTTGATAATAGTGTTCTGCATGGTTCAGTGAGTATTCATATTTTTGGAAAGTTTAATATTCAGTTACTACCTACAAATTCTTAGAATGACTTGATTTCAAGCATTTGAAGAGCCTCTTTTAACATGAGCTTCATTGTTGTTTCTTCTACACTTTCAAGCAAGAGAATGAAATCTCAGAAATTAGATTCAACTAATAATTATTGAGAACATCACAATATCTAGGGATTGAGTGTATGTACTTGTGTCATTATTCCTTCATTTTTTCCCCCAACAAGTTGGGAAGGTGTCATTATTCCCATTGTATAGCCAATAAGACTGAGATCAAAACTATTTAAATACCTTGCCTACAAATGGCATGTAGTTAGCGTGGGCAGAGCTGCGACTTGAATTCAGGCTCTTTAAAGTCCAGTTCTTTCCCACTACTTTAGGCCAACAATAGCTGAAGGGTATATCTCTGAAATTTGACATTTGGATTTATTACTAGTTGATATGAAAAGTCAGAGTAATTATTGAATATTAGTTATGATTTGACAGAGGTTAAGCCTTTTCCAAACTATAAATTTGGATTTCTCATTTGTCTTGTTATTTTTTTTCTAGGATCTATCAGTAAGTCAGATAACAAATATTTATTGAGTACCTATTATTACGCAGATTTATGCATCAACTTAAAAAGGCCTTTGTATGGACCCTACACTAATGGAATTTAAAATATGGTTGAGGGACAAGGTGGAAAGTTATATGACAGTACATAAAAGGTTAAATAGTATGGGTGATGAGTAATCTATGAGAAAACATTAAACAACTGTTGTGGGTCAGGACATTAATTGCCAAATGAATGCTAGCACATGCATATGAAGGACTATGAGTTCAGAAGAAGAAAATAATTGTAGGCACTGGAGTGGTCTGGAGAAGAAGCATCATGAAGGAAATATTTGAACTAGGCTTTTGAAAGTAGGACTTGAAGAGGTGACAATGTCCTGACATCAGAAAGAGTAAAAGTAGAGATAGGGAAATACACTGTGTACTCCAGGAGGTAGTTTGTCTGAAACCAAGACTTAAAAAGGGGAGGAGATAGGGTTGAAACCACAGAATTGGGTCAGGACCAGCTTGAGGAGGTCTTATAAGGAAAACTTAAAGGGTCTGGATTTTATGATGCAAGAGGAATAGTGGTTGGGAGGGGTTGGTGTAGAAGGGTGGGAACAGGGAAGATTTTAGCAAAGGAATGAAAGCATAAGGAGAGTAGAGAGAAATATTCATTTGGTATATAAAATATTGAGAAAATTAGGTGACATAAAGGGGACTAATTAGAAAGTGATTGGAACAGGCCTCTATAACTCTACAAGTTATAGAGGAAAGAGGTGAAAGATATATGGTATTTCAAGGAAACAATCAGATAAATTTAGGTCATCTGACATTTTCTGAGACAAAGTAAATTTTTATGAAAAATAAACAGGAAGGAGGGAAGTAAAAAGATCAAAGAAATAGGATAATCAAATACAACTTTAGCTTATGAACTCTGATTGAATCATAGTTTAACAAAATAAACAATAGCTATAAGAGCCATTGGTGGGGGGAATCAATGAGGCTATTGTTTTTATTTTTTTAAAAAGATTTTATTTATTTATTTATTTATTTATTTATTTATTTATTTATTTATTTATTTA
>NW_023270451.1:26360829-26481287 GCF_011800145.1 Mirounga leonina
TTATTTATTTATTTATTTATTTATTTATTTATTTATTTATTTATTTAAAAGAGAGCGAGAGAGAAAGCCTGAGCAGGGGGAGGGACAGAGGGAAAGGGAGAGAGACAGTCTCAAGCAGACTGAAAGCATGGAGCACGTTGTGGGGCTTGATCTCACAACCCTAAGATCATGACCTGAGCCAAAATCAAGAGTCGGATGCTTAACCAACTGAGCCACTGAGTGAGGCTATTTGAATGTGGACTGAATTTTAGGTAATATTAGTGTATTATTGTTAATTTCTAGTTGTGATAATATATTGTGGTACTATAAGAGAAATTTTGTATTCTTAAGAGATGTGTGATGTGTGCTGAGAAGTCTCATTATCTGCTCCTTTCAAATTGCTTGGCACAATATATGTGTATGTGTGTGTGTGTGTGCATATATGTGTGTATGTATATATGTATATCTGTATTTGTATCTGTGTCTACATCTTATCTAAGTCTGTATTTATGTCTATATTTATACCTAAACCCATACCCACATTCATCTCTATCTCTATCCCTATACCTACATCTAGATTCAGATATAGAAAAAGAAAATATAATGATAAAAATTATTAAATCTAGTTTGTGGGTACAGACTGTGTACCCACTGTGTTATTCTTTTAATTTTCTATATGGTGAAGACTTTTATAATAATAATTGAGCCAGAGGGAAGAGGGAGAAATAGGTCAGGCTTTGGAGCCTAAAGCAGAAGCAGTAGGAGTAGAAAAGAAGGAGCAGATGTGTGCAGATAATTGGTAACACTGGGTGATTTGTTTAACCCAGAGCATCAGAGGACTCTCTTAAGCATGAGTCTTGGCAATAAGGCCTTGCTGAAGGGATATCATCACATTTTGTACTGAGACAGGAAAGTTTTCAGAGGAAGTAGGTTGGGGTGAGAATACATATGCAGATTCAGAAGGGGTTAGTTTCAAGTGGATCTGAGCTTTCCTGCTGAACACTTGCTGGAGGAAGGTGGCCCAGGTCCTGGCCCAGAGGAAATCTGGGCTAGAGATGCCACTTTGCCATTCAGCCACAGAGGCTGATGGCTGAAATTATGGAATTGGATGAAAGTCTTGAATAAAGAAGGAAAACTGACGACAGCCTTGAGAAATGCCTATGTTCAGGTGGTGGAAGAAAAAAGTGGAGCCCGCAAAGCAGACCGAGCAGGCCAAGTCGGAAGGAAATCGCTTAGTGGCAGGTGGAGAAATCAAGAAAGGACATGACAATCAAGGGAGGCCTTCCCTAAATCTTTTTGAACAGATGAGTGAATAGAGTTTTACAAAGGAGTGAGGGTCATCAAAATAAAAAGATACAGAGCAGTCAAGAAAATTGGAAAGTAAAAAAAAAAAAAGTTGGTTAAGAGGTCATTTGTAACTCAGGCTAGAGGTTTATATAAGGACGTGTGACAGTCCATTGGGGAAGCACAGGTCAGCATCAGGAGGAGGAGAAACTGAGTTGAAGAAGGCTCCTTGGTGCAGCCTGGAGATAAAACAAACAAAATCTGGATTCAAGTTATGACTCTTAACTCATAAAAGATTTCCCTGGGTTTCAGTTTTTATTCCCCTAAAAAAGTGATTGGATTGAGTGTTGTTGTTCAATATTTCTTCCATCATACATTCTTTTGGCCTTTCTAGTGAGGAAAAAAATAGTATTTAGACAGGCCTGTTCTAAGTTCCATATTACAGAGTCATTTCGAGAATCCTGTGTATCACAATTGTGTTGATCATTGAGACTATATGTAGAATTAGAAACATCTTACTCTCTCTCTCTTTTTTTAAGATTTTATTTATTTACTTGACAGAGAGAGATAGCGAGAGCAGGAACACAAGCAGGGGGAGTGGGAGAGGGAGAAGCAGGCTTCCCGCTGAGCAGGGAGCCTGATGCGGGGCTCGATCCCAGGACTCTGGGATCATGACCTAAGCCGAAGGCAGACACCCTATGACTGAGCCACCCAGATGCCCCTAGGGATTACTCTCTTTTTTGCAACCTCACTGCTTTATAATAAATTATTGGAATTGTTAATAAATGTATCCACATAATATTTTGATACAAACAAAATGTGACTTGGTTGAATAGCAAAACTGTTTTAATTTTAGTCTCCAATATAAAAGTTTTTTTTTTTTTTAAGTTAAGAACTGTCTTAATGGGTTGCTATGCATTAGTAGCTATTTCTAGTAGGAAGTTATGGGAAGACCTACTCAAAACTCTGTATGTTTTCCCTGCCCCATCATAAACTTTTCTAAATCCTGTTAGGTCCAAATATGCAGAAAAGAATTATGCAGACAGTACCATTCTACTTAAATGACAGGCCTGGAATGATACATGCCTTTCCTGGTCAATTAAGTGCTGCTAGAGCTCTCAGGGACTAAAAGAAATGCTGTGGAACACAGTCTCAAGTAGACTATAAAATATATGAATTACCGATCTTCTGAAGAGGATAGCATTGCCTTAGAAATCTACCAACTCCCTCCTTTTAACTCTACGGTTCCCTATTTCTCAGAACATTTACCAGAGGCTTGAACAGAAACTGGCTCATAACCAGTTTTCTTAACAAAGCTTTCAGATCTTTGTTATCACAAAAAGAGATAAAAAGTCTGAAATCTTCCTTATGATCCAGGCATCTGCTATCCTAGATCAATGTCAACCTAAAGATTTTTGGAAAGGATTTTGGCAAAGTGTAGTTGTATATTAACCCACAACATTCCATTAGATAAGTGACATACTGAGGGATTTTAAGCCATGAGTCAGAGGCCTGGGCTCCGATCTTGAGATGACTGATTTTCTTTATGACCTTCAATTAGTTGCATAATCTTTTGTTCTGTGAATTGATTATCTTATTTGTGATATATGGACACTGTTTTTCTGTTGGTTGGTTAAGGAATCCTATCGGAAATACGGGGTGCTGTTATTTCTCATGTTTGGGGGAGACCCATTTTTTCCTTTACCTTTTGCTAAGGAACCTCTTTCTCTTTTTAGCATACCAGACTTGACTGACAAGCAAAGAGTACATTTACCTGCTGAGGAAAGTCAATCCTGAAAAGAGGGAGAAATTTGTGGGAAGGGAAGTACTAGCATCCACATCATACTGGGTGTGATGCAGCATGGTAGGATGTGCATAATGGGTCACACGTGTTTGGGGCTTTGTCTCTGTTGTAATCTACAATTTTGTTGAATTTCATGGACCATAAATATGACACTTCAGGTTTACTTTCTTTTTGGCAACTTCTAATACTTGCCCTACTTCGGGTCCTTCTTTCTGCTGAGGGTTACTTGCCCCACCCAGCTTAGTCCCCAGAACTTTTTCACTGGCCTGGTGGACCCCTGAGCAAGCGCTTGGTTTGTTATCTTTTTCTTCTAAATGACTCTTTACAATGGCTGATAAAGAAGCCTTCATGAACACACTTTGCCAGTACTTTGTGGCAAACTAATTATAACACTCAGGTTTGAGGCTTCAGTTCATACAAAACTAAAATGCTCTTTAATTATCCATTTTGCAAGTTCAAAGTGCTGCATATGACTCTTCAAGATCTGGTTCACAATTATGTCTTCCATTCTTCCTACTGGCATACTCCTTTCAGATTTTTGGTTTTAATAACAGCAAACTAGTAATTCCCCAGGTGCAATGTGGTATTTATCATCCCCAAGCCATTATTCATACTTCCCTTATTCTTCAGATGCTTTCCCCACACTCTGCCTACTTAATTTCTATTCATCTTGTACATCTCTGCTCAGACTTTCTTTTCCCCAGTATAGTTTTCCTCACCTACTCACTGCCTTCCTCAACTGGACTATGGGTCTCTCTGCACATCCTCTTAATATCCTGTAACACTTCTCACCGTACACCTCCCATCTTGTTTATGTTTCTGTTTATGTATGTTATCTCCATTAGACAATGACCTCCTTGAGAACACGAGTAGGATTTTCTTAATCATCGTTTTCCAGTACCTTGCCCAGTGCTTTGTACATAGTAAATGATTAATACATGTTTAGATGAATTGGCCTGCCTGGAAGGAAGAATAAAATTGCAGATTCATGCAAATGTTCATGTACACTTAGTGTCCCAACAACTATTATTTGGGTAGCTGGGCACTCATGCGTGATCTTGGGTAAGGTAGCAACAGAATGTTCATTGGATGAAATGAAGCAGGACTAGAAACAACTTCTTAATCTAGAAATAAAGGCCATATGTTGATAGGCAGGTCGATATGGGAGGGGAAAATGGTCTCAGGGGAAGATGGCAATGAAATAAGCTTCTTAATTATGCAATATACAATTCTTCAGCTAATATCTTCTATAAAGCACAGAAAAGACTTCCAGGCCTCCAGTGCTCCGAATCGCCATGGCAGCAGCACCATCATTCCTGCTCTTTGAGTAGCAGGATTACAGGGGAAAAGGGCCTGACACTAGTAGGCAGATTGCCAAGGGGCCAGGAGAGGTTACTGAAGCATTTTATTACTGACACTGAAGAAATGATTATAGATCTCGAAGCAGGAGTACCTACCATACCGTGGCAATGAGATTCATTGGTTTCCAGAGAGTTGCATTTTGACTTAAAAAAAAAGATTTTTAAAAATGATAGTCAAATGCACTTCAGTGGATTAAAAAGAATAGCCATTTTAGAAGTGGAAGGATAGAAGCTTCTAGAGAATGTATTCAAATCCATGCTTCTTAGCAACCAGACCAGAATTCACCCAGAAAAGAAAGCTAGAGCTATAATAATAATAATAATAATAATAATAATAATAGCCTCTTTGGTTCTCTAGAGAATATAAAGGCATATTAGAGAAAAAGAACCACTTTGAGATCTTTAGATGAAAGGCATGGCATAGGTATAAAGTATTTTTATAAAAAGAGAAGGATAAGAGGAAGTGATGTCTAGACTGGATAGGTTATCTTGGATATATATAAGAATAATTGCCAAAGTGAAAATGAGAGAAGATCATGACAACCAGAATTATTGCAGTGTTCAGAAGTTATTATTACTATTCATTATAATGGATATGATTTTTTACCCCTGAATCAAAGTAAGGGAAATATAAAGGGAGAGTATGTGGCAACTTGAGAATATTTCCTCAAAAGGTTTTCACAGAGAAGTGAGATGAAAAGGTGCAAATAAAAACATCACTAATGTGTTACAGAGTTAATGTCATCTATCTTCAGACAAAATTTCAGTAAAATTCTACACAAGTGCTTGGTTCTTAGTGATTCAACGATGTAGGGAACATTGGGGCATGTATGCATAGTTCTTTGCTAATTCCAGGTCAGAAGAGTTATAAATAAAACAGGAAAGAGAGAGAAGAGAAGAGAAGAAAAAGAACCCAAACCCTGAAACAAACAAACTTTTTTTTTTTTTTTAAGAGGAAAACCAGTGGCAAGAATGTCATTTCTGGTAATACTGATTGAAAAAAATTTACTAGTTAAACTAGAACTTTCATTTCCCCTGATTTAAATGAGGCCTTTTTGCATATGTGTAAAGAAAGAGAAGGATGGGTTGTGAAAGCAGGGATTCCATTCATGTGCTAGAAACGATGTATACATTATCTTCAGGAAGACTCAAGTATGTTCCTGAGTGATATACGTAAAGATTTATATATTAAAAAAAAAAGAAAGAAATGAAACAAATTTTATTTCTGGGTAAACAAAGAACCTAAGTTTGGAATGAGAATGTATAAATTTAGCAGAGATTGGATGCGTTGGTTAGATAGACTGTGGTGCAGTTGTTATCTGCTGAGGTTATTTTATGATGGCTGCATTTTCCCTTGAAGCCAGACCCCATATGGGGTGGGATGACAAAAGCCTCATATATCTCACTATCATTAGGCTAATGAGATTGGTCAAGGCCACATGCATTCTAATTCTTGGCAAAATTTAAGATAAATCTAGTAAGCCATTCTAATAGCTTTGTGCTGTTCTGGGGAAGAAGTAAAAGAACTAAGCAGTGAACAAAAGCAAATCTTCAAGTGCATGAGGTTCTATTTCAGAAATACTGTTGCATTATCAAAATGATTCTAAGAAAGGTTATTATTTATCCACATGATTGTAGAATTTTATGATCACAGAAAAAATTTTAATCAGATATTTATGAAAATCCAATATGGAAACAGAAAACAATGCAATGATTGTTTCTTAAGCATTCATTTTATACACAAAAGTCTTTTAAAGTTTAAAGTTTTTAAAGTTTTGGGCGCCTGGGTGGCTCAGTTGGTTAAGCCACTGCCTTCGGCTCAGGTCATGATCCTGGAGTCCCTGGATCGAGTCCCGCATCGGGCTCCCTGCTCGGCAGGGAGCCTGCTTCTGCCTCTGACCCTCCCCCATCTCATGTGCTCTCTCTCTCTCATTCTCTCTGTCTCAAATAAATAAATAAAATCTTTAAAAAAAAATAAAAAAAATAAAGTTTTTAAAGTTTTTAAAAAAAAGGTAAGAGTTTTGAAGATTATGATGCATGGATATTGAAAACAGGTTGATTACTTCAGAAAGTTTATTCTTGAACTGAGGCCAACTTTTGGAAATGATAGCTAATTTATAACTGCTAATTGTTTTTTTCTATTGGTAGGTAATAACTACATAGTACTTTCTATAAAGCAGAGGCCACTGGTGAAAAATGTTCAGATTGTTGTCCAAAGGCTGAAGTTATGATTCAGTGTAGAGCAACACCCAGTAATAAATGAAAGTACAATCTGCAGTATATTACAAATGAGTCAATTTAAAGCCACGTGTGGGACCCTCTAAACACAGTTGTAGCTACACAAAGTGAAGTGGAGAGTTTAGAAATTATCTGGTACATTTATCAGCTTAGGCAGTCACTGTGGATAATTTAAGTCCTACAACCCTTCTTCTCTCTGAGAATTAGGTATTCTTGGCCTGAATAACCTATATAATGGCTTTAAATTTATATATCTCTTTTCCTGATTTGGCTGTAGTGGGCTAAGGAAGCCAAGATGGATGGGTTGGTGAATATTTACTTCCCCACATTTTAACTCCCTAGGTCTTAGAAAAAATATATATACTACTAATTTTTCCAGAACAACTCCCGTTGTACGTCTTACTGATGGTAGTTCAGTAGCATCACATCGACACAATATTATTATAACAGATTCAATTAGAGAGTGACATTATAGTGCTGGGCCCTGTGCTCATTAAGAGACTTCACACAGAAAGTCATTCCTACTAAGAAATTTTCTAAAATTATAAGGGTTGAGTTCAATTCAATTCAATACTGAACGAAAAGCCTATTGAAGCATTAAAATTGTACAATGTTTTGTAATTACTCACTATTCTCAGGATATTTAATGCTGCATTTTGCACCTAGTACTGGATGTTGTTCCAAATGCAGTGCATCCCCATGAGTGCTCCAATATTTGACCAAAGAAAACAGCAACAACAAATGAATATTTTGAGGAAGATATTAACAGAACTAAAACAGAACCAGACATTTGGGGTGATATTTATAAAAATATTTTATAAGCATAGGTAATAAAATCCATTAATGTTCTCAGTAAGTTGTCATTTTACCAGCAAAAGAAATATGCTCAGTCTGATTAAAAATACTGAACTAATTTTTATAAGTCTTGAATCTTCCAATTCTCTTCTTGCCTGTGATGTTAATGATCCAAACAAAGTCAAACTGTTGAAGATTATGCACAATTTGACTTCATCTTATTGTTTGAAAGTACAAATGCAGGGATTTTTTTTCCAGCATGCCATTATTAACAGAATTAGTGCTATTTCAACTTTTTTACTTTCAATTACTTTGCTTTGATTTGTTATTTTGTCAGTAGTGTGTCCATGAAATTACCCCTCACAGGCAATTTAATAATTTCACACACCCTGATGTTAAATTATTCACAAGTATTATGGTCAACTTCCACAGGGCCATGGATTATTGGATATTCCAGGCAGTAACTCAATAATTCTATTCCATTCTTTTCTAATGTTTTCTTCTTAGAAGCAAGTTATACCTTATAATTGTTGTCAAGACATGAAGCTGAGAACCTTAATTCTCATTTTAGTATGTCTTTAAGTTATTTCAAATATATTTGATTAAGATGGGTATTGCACACTTGATTTCAGTTCCCTAGCCTGACAAAGAACACTGTTATACATGTGTAGGTTATAGGATATTCTTTAGTGAGCCCTGAGATACCTACAATACTGATGAAGAGCTAGAGACTCATGTAAGCTCTGAGACCTTATAGCTTTCATTCAGGGAGCTGCCATCAGATGGCTGTGGCAAACTCGAAAATTGCCTTGTACTTCCTTTCTTCTCCAGGGACTAGTGGTTGAGGAAGAGGGATTTACTCATAACTGAAGTTTTTGTCTTCTAATTAATCTCTTTGTTTAAAAGAAATATATTGAATTAAGAAAATCTCTTTATGATGACTAAGCAAAGAATTTTAGCTTAGGGACACTGTGTGGCTCAGTCATTAAGCATCTGCCTTCAGCTCAGGTCATGATCCCAGGGTCCTGGGATCGAGACCCGCATCGGGCTCCCTGCGCCGCGGGAAGCCTGCTTCTCCTTCTCCCACTCCCCCTGCTTGTGTACCCTCTCTCGCTGTCTCTCTCTGTCAAATAAATAAATAAAATCTTTTAAAAAAAAAAGTATTTTAGCTTGAAACAAGATTTAAGATATAAAACATCTCACAGCTCATTCGATAGTATTTTCTCTATCAAGATTGCTATTTACTTGTATATTACTGTTTCTGTTGTTCACCTGTTTACATATAAGTCTATCTATAACTCTGTGTCTTTGTGTCTTTGGATCTTTTTCTCTAAAAGCTTCCCTTCTGGCTACTTGGGAGGCTTGCCAGAGGTGAGTGGGCTATCAGTCACTTTAGGTGCTAGTCTTTGATTTTTCTCACTTATATGCTTGGTGGTGACTCTCCCTGTTTCTGAAATGTAGCAGCTGGAACAGTGACTTGAGCATGTCATTTCTCTGTTCTTGATTCTTCATGATTCTTCTGAAGTAGGAGGCATTCTTCTCAAAGAATGGTAGCTGTGTGACTAGCTTTCTTCTTATAAGTTAACATGCTGTTAACTCACTCTCAAATCTCCCTTCTGAACATGAGAAGGATTTCCATAGTATAGAATTGGAATTAAAAAGTAGAGCTCTGAAGGCTCCTAGAAATCTTCAGTTTGTTAGATTATTAGTATACCTTTCTAGAATTTTTTTGAGACATACTCTATTTTTTTAATTTTTTTTTATTATGTTCAGTTAGCCAGCATGAGACATATTCTATTTAGATGACCATCTAGTAGACCAAGTACCTAGTGATGAAAAGGAAACATGGCAAATATATTTTGGGGAAGCTTCTTTACCGCTCTTTGCAATATTACATCACTTTGGCCATAGAAGTATGGCTGATTCTTTTTCAAATTGCCATGGATTCATGTGTCTAGTATGTGGAAGACTAGTTAATGGTATTTTGTAGACATTATCAATGATGAATCATGCACTTCCACATGCAACCCAACAGCTAACATGAACTCAGTTTAATAATGATTAAGTTCATATAACCATAATGTATTATTAAAATAAGAATAACAGCATGTGAAAGCTGCCGTCAACTCAAGACATTCCTGTTTATGAGCTAGCAACAAATCTTCCTTCCCTAAAATTGTGGGAATATGAAAGCACATCCGCATTGTACCCCAGTGCTGTGTGACAACCAAATTTAATAGAATAATTTCAGCCTCAGTAAGCTCTAGTATTGTGCCAACATTTGTTTATGAATTCCAAACTTTAGAAACATTTAATAAACCATTCAAGAGGATATTTAGTAGCTTTTAATAATTTGTAAAAACAGATTTCCAGCCAATTACCCATATGAACTGAGGAAAGGACTTGTAATTTTATAAGGTCCATGGCTCATCAGGCTGGCCCTGTGTGAGCTGACAACCATGCACATACTTGACAAGTACTGTTTTGTTTGAACCCTCTTTTTTTTTTTTTTTAAGATTTTATTTACTTGAGAGAAAGAGAGAGCTCAAGCATGAGGGGGGAAGTGGGGGAGGTAGGTTGGGGTAAGGATGGGGGTGGGGAAGGATGGGGGGTAGGGGGAGGGGCAGAGGCAGAGAGAGAGAAGCAGACTCCCTGCTGAGCAGGGAGCCTGACTCAGGGGCTGGATGCCAGGACCCCAGGATCATGACCTGAGCTGAAGGCAGACACTTAACCAACTGAGTTACCCAGGTGCCCCTTGAACCCTCTTTTTTCAGATGAAAAAAAAATGAGGCCTACTAATGGAAGTGGTTTGTCAGGTTGCACTAAAGATAAGTATTTTTCTCTTTTTTTGGTGAAGTACATGCTTAAGAATCTGAACTTATAGGTTATATGCTGAACCCAGTTACCTTATTTCTTAAAAAGCTTTTGTTTAAGAGCATCTGTAAATAGGGATTTCTCCCCATAATGAAGCCATTATAAGACAATTCTGATTGTTTGAAAGTTGAGTTTAATGTTAGGCTGAAATCTATCTCCTGGTAACTTCTGTTTATTTTTCCATTTGTGGGGGTCAGATAAAGTTTGTTTTGCCAACACATTTGTCTGAGTCTTTCAGGCCCATGATATGTGTACATCTGCATTAATTTTCAAAGTAATAAGAATAAAATTTTTTGGAGTCAAATCTTTCTTCTACAGTTATCTGCATTATATAAATTGTCCAGAAAATTTATTTCCAAAGAGAGCTATTTCCCTATTACTATGCAATTTGCTTTGAGATGGGAACAGCCCAGGAAATGATAGGGTTTATATTTATTTACTTACCTAATAGGAAAGCAAGCTGACACAGAGAGATCATCTTTGGCCCAAATCTCTGATAATTTGCTCAAGACTAAATATTTGAGAACTCCAGAATTCAGAAATTCCAACTCCTTCACCAGGTATTTTTGAAGTACTTGAATACTGAATAATTTATATATATATATGTATATATATATATATTTATTTCTATATAACTTTCTATCATTTCTATCAATGACTCTTTTGCTCCTACCATCAGTATATTTTCAGGAAGCACAAACAATATTTTGACGATGTAGTTCTAATATTGGGAGTTTGTTAAAATAGTGATGTGCAATCATTTTTGTCAAAAGCAGTCTAGAAGTCTTATCTGTCAGAAGCAGTCAACCAGTAGGCAATTTTTCAAGAGGTAACCTAAAGTGCTGAATAAGACTTGCAAATAGGAAAAAAATGCTATATCACTGGGGTAGAGGTAAACTCAGAGCCCGGGTGCTATTTGTATTTCTTCAAAGGTTATGGGAATGACAGCTATTAGCAGGCTGAAGGTACAATTCTTTAAGAACTAATGCACAACAGTCTTTGCTGCCTTTTGCCCTAAAATCTCACATCACATTTTATTTAGTTAGACAGCTATTGAACTCAAAAGAACTTTGGAGTTTCTTTCAAGTTTCTTTTTCTACCTTTCTCTTTTTGGTGTTATAAATACACTGAATCTCTTGGGCACCATTTGAATTATTCTGTTAAATTCTACAAGATCTCATTTCTGGAACTTCCCCTATTATGAAGACCACTGTTAAATCTTAAGGGCAAAGCCATGGTTATAGAAACAAGAAAATAAGGATGTATTAAGATAAATAATTTAGATGAAGAACCATTGCTCAATTATCTGCTAAAATGCTGGAGAATGTAGCAACATTGGGTCTAAATATATTTGTAGTATTTAAATAAGTAAAATAAAATATAAAAAAAATGAACACCCTATGGAAATCATATTTAGTTCTACTGAACTGTTTTTTTTGGAAGCATTTGTCTTAAGTCTTTAGCTAATGGAAAGACAGAATTTTTTTAACAATTAAAAAATTGTCCAACTGAATTTAGAATATCTACAATTGCAACTGAACAGGTTGCCCAATTGTTTCAATTAACTGGTAGAGTTTTAAAGTGTGTATTAATTGGGACACCTGGGTGGCTGAGTCGATTGGGCCTCTGACTCCTGGTTTTGGCTCACGTCGTGATCTCAGGGTTGTGGGTTTGGGCCCTGTGGGGGGCTCCATGCTCCAAGAGAGGAGTCTACTTCAGATTCTCTCACCTTCCCACCTCCCCTCCCCCTGATCACACACACACAGGAGTGCTCTCTCTCTCTTGCTCTCTCTCAATGAATGGATAAAATCTTTAAAAAAATTTTTTTAATAAAAAATAAAATGTGTATTAATTTTATCTCTTCCATATTAAAGAGTATTATTCTTTGAGAGAGAGAGAATCCAAGGAATATGAGATTTAAAACCGCTATTTCTTACCTACATCCACTGAAGGTCACTTTATCCAAGGGTAAGGCTTTTCTTTCTCTTTTATTTTTTATTGAAGTTGGACTACAGCCTGCATAGACTTTCTTTTTCCTTTAAAGATACTGTTTTCTGCCTAATTGTGCCCAGCTTCATTTATACCCTGAAAAGGATTGTGTTTGAGCTTACAGGCTCAGGAGACTCTTTCACTCAATAGCCAAACTCCGGCTACAGCCCTTTGGGATATTTGAGTAAATGTAAGTGAAAGCTCCTTGTGTTTGTCTCTGTGTTTCTTTTAAACAAAAGTTTAACTCAGGACACTATGGGAATATTTAAAGAAATTTATCTGTACAACTGTCTTCTAGATAAGATCTGAAAAATACTTTTTGGCCTGCAAAAGTACTCATCAGTCAGCAGAATTTCCAATAGCACTTCTGATGTTTTCCAGCCACCTTCTCCCCATATTAATAGATAAAGAAACTACATCTGCCTACAGGAGATAATGATATTCCCTTGAAATTTTCCATAAAAACAGCAAAGAATTAAAAAGAAAAGGGCAAACCAAGGATAGCAAATTGATTTCACTTCCAATAGAATGCCAATTGCAATCACTTAATGATTGTGGCACCAATTACAGGCTAAGTCAGATGAAGAGAATGCATTCAGTGGGAAAGCATGCTATGATTGAATTATGATGTCTGCCACAGGCATGAAGAACAAGTCCCATATTTGAACATAGGTTTAGTGTTGGCACATTCCACCTCTAGCTTGAATCCTCAACATCAGATTTGTATAGGTCTCTAAATAGTGACCTGTTTGGTATTCTGATCTACATCATTCATCTTCTCTTAGTTTGGGCTGCTTAGGCCCAACTGAAGACTCAAGTTATCAGACTCTAAGGCCATTGGATCCCTACAATAAGTGAAATGTTGGAATCTGAGTAATAACTAAAGGTTCAATAAGAGGCCAGCTTTGTTCACTTAGTGCTCAAGTCCCAGAACTAGGGCTATGGCTTTGATTTTATGAGCATAACCTTACTTTGTGTTACAGCTCTATTTGAACAGCCTGGCTTCCTCTCCATTGGAACCTTGTGTATGGTACTCCAGTGATTTTTTGAACTACTTTGGTTTACCTTCTTTTTAGGGAATAGAGCCTTGGTACAGACCACAGACATGTAATCAGATGTTACATAGAAAGCTAGGAACTTCCAAGACCTCTGTCTCTGTGCAGCTACGATCCCTTAAAACCAGGTCCTTCATACCTCATCTTCACTGTTACTGGGATTGACTCATTTCCTGGTCTGGTCAAGGAGGCTAGACTGTTAGCCTGATTTTGCCACAAATTGATCTGCTGCTCTAATGGCTCCTTTTTGTTTAGATCTTGTGCCTTAGTTATCTTCCAGGCTTTGAACCACCCTAGCTTTTATTAATTTGTGGATTGAACTCACAATGCCTTACATGCTCTTCAGTTTTATTGAATTTGTTGCAAAAATAGAGATTGGTATTTCTATTGGATATGTGGTTTAAGACTGAAAAAGAAATTAAGTTATCCAACTGGGTAAATATATTAATAGGGATTCCAGTGACATGATATAAGGCAAATCAAAGGAATTTATTTTAAATGTAGTAGTGGGTTAAAAAAAAATGCATTGAATAAAGTCAGCCCATACCTGGAATAGAAATCCTATTCTAGACTATCACATTAAATAAGACAGACTTCTCCCAAAAATGAAAGTCTGCTGAAGAAAATTGGAGAATTGAATATAAAAATGGATAAGGTGCAGGTGGCTGTTACTTTGAAAAAAAAAAAAGACTCCAACTTGTAGCGATGGAGATGAAGAACCTGGAGAGGAGAATGCTGATCTAGTGAAGCAGATGGTCCAAACAAACACGAGCTAGGAAAACAAAGCAGAAAATCTGGGAGGAGAGCCAATATCTACAATGGACTAATAAAAGCGAACAAACACCTCGGCAACCGTGTCCTATAGCTAGGAACCCGGATTGGCACTACTCACCTCATTGTCTTGGACGTATCAGAAAAAGCAGAGGGATCACCCGTCTGTATATACTCACATTCACTGTGGACCAGCGATCACTGGAGAGAGTTAGAATCCTCCTGGTGCCAGGAAGGCCGAAGGCTCTGCAGGCTTGCATATTAGCTATGGCTGGTGCTGTTTTTATTTTAAATATATCAGCAAACTAAGGAATTACTTAAGATATTACATTAAGAAGTCATAATCTACAGGGGGAACCTTTAAAGAAGGATGGGGAAAATGAACAAATGCCTTATTTAGGGATCGACTTTTGTATCATATTTTCATAAATAGTTATGTTTTTGGATAGGTAACAGACACTTTGAGAGGTTCTTAAGAGGAGAGAGAAGAACACATTGAAAACTCCCTTGCTCTATGTAGTGCTGCACATATTAATTCAATGAATGATTATTTTTTAATGTTTCAGTAGTGTGATCTTAACACTGCATTCTGTGGTTAATTCTATGCAATAAAAAATCATAATATAACCATGCTTGACTACATTATTTTTGACTGTTTGCAGTTTATATACTGTTCATATTTTACAATCGTAACATAGAAGTTGGGATCTTTGGAGATAGTCAGATCTGTACTTGAATTACCCACTAACTTGCTGTGTGACTTTGGACAGGTTACTTAACCTCTCTAAACTTCATCTCCAAATTGAGGATAATAATACTTATCTCAAGAAAGTATTAAAACTATGAAATGAAATACACATGGAGTGTGGAGCAAGCTATCAATAACTGAGAGCTATTGACATTTTTCTTTCAGTTAGTGCTACATATACATAAAATAATCATGTAATTATTAAAATATTTCCTATAAACTAAAAATGAAACCTCTAGTAACTAATTAATGATGCTATTAATATTTTGAGGGTTCAGACTTTGATAATATCACATTATCAAACTTTAGACCTGTCTAGAACTTGTCTAATTTGGGAAAAAAGAATAGTCTGATAACTGCATCTATGTGGGCAAATGGAGATATGAGGAATCATCTGCTAAATTAGGCCTAGCAGTCAACAGACTTTCACACCTTGATCCCAGACACTATGACAAAAGGCATGAGCATTTACTTTAGATAGATATTGCTAAGTTGTCTTCCAAACGATTGTTATCAATTTGCATTACTACCAGAAATGTAAACAAAACAAAACAAAACAAAAACTGTTGTTTTACATGCTTTTTATTTTTTACCAATTTTGTGGGTAAAACATTGTATCTCATCATTTCCTTGGGCATTTTCCTATTTATTAGTGAAGTTGAGCATATTTTTAATATGTTATTGCTATTTACCTAGTTTCTATGAATTGTTTGATCTTGTGCTTTGACTACTTTTCTATTCAATTATTTGTTTTTCTCATTGATTTATAGAAACCTTTTATATAGATAGTGATTAATAAGGTATATAGCAAATCCTCATTCCTGATGTTATTTGCTTTTTAATTTTTGATTGTTATCTTTTAGTCCCTAGAAATTATTACTATTTAGTTTAGTGTGTCTTTTCCTATAAGGCCTCTGGCTTTTATATCTAATTTAGGAAGATATATTTTTTTAATGTTTTAAATTAACATATAGTGTATTATTTGTTTCAGGGGTACAGGTCTGTGATTCATCAGTCTTACACAATTCACCGCGCTCACCATAATACATACCCTGTCCAATGCCCATCACCCAGCCACCCCATCCCTCTAGGAGAATCTTTTAAAATCCAAATTTAAAGACAAATCTGTATTTTAACTGCTTTTAAAGGTTTAAAAAAAGTCTAGATTTTTATCTCCAATTGATTTTTAATATATCACAAAGAAGTCTAAATTAATAATTCAACTTAATATTTTCTCTGTAAGAATATCCATTCCTCCTCATGTAATTTTGAGCAGTACAATTTTTCCCCACTCATCTGCATATTTCATATGTTAGTATTGTATATTTCTGTGCCCTGTGCCAATAACGTCTTTTTTAAATTTTTTATTATTATGTTAATTACCATACATTACATCATTAGTTTGTGATGTAGTGTTCCATGATTCATTGTTTGTGCATAACACCCAGTGCTCCATGCAGAACGTTCCTCTTTAATACCCATCACCAGGCTAACCCATCTTCCCACCCTGCTCCCCTCTAGAACCCTCAGTTTATTTTTCAGAGTCCATCGTCTCTCATGGTTCGTCTCCCCCTCCGATTTCCCCCCCTTCATTCTTCCCCTCCTGCTATCTTCTTCCTCTTTTTTTTTTCTTAACATATATTGCATTATTTGTTTCAGAGGTACAGATCTGTGATTCAACAGTCTTGCATAATTCACAGTGCTCACCATAGCACATACCCTCCCCAATGTCTATCACCCAGCCACCCCATCCCTCCCACCCCACCCCCCACTCCAGCAACCCTCAGTTTGTTTCCTGAGATTAAGAATTCCTCATATCAGTGAGGTCATATGATACATGTCTTTCTCTGATTGACTTATTTCCCTCAGCATAACACCCTCCAGTTCCATCCACATCATTGCAAATGGCAAGATCTCATTCCTTTTGATGGCTGCATAATATTTCATTGTATATATATATATACCACATCTTCTTTATCCATTCATCTGTCGATGGACATCTGGGCTCTTTCCACAGTTTAGCTATTGTGGACATTGCTGCTATAAACATCGGGGTGCATATACCCCTTCGGATCCCTACATTTGTATCTTTGGGGTAAATACCCAGTAGTGCAATTGCT
This sequence comes from Mirounga leonina, assembly GCF_011800145.1. Taxonomy (NCBI): domain Eukaryota; kingdom Metazoa; phylum Chordata; class Mammalia; order Carnivora; family Phocidae; genus Mirounga; species Mirounga leonina. The sequence continues at coordinate 26,377,848 of NW_023270451.1, forward strand.
GGATCGTATGGTAGCTCTATCTTCAACTTTATGAGGAATGTCCATACTGTTTTCCAGAGTGGTTGCACCAGCTTGCATTCCCACCAACAGTGTAGGAGGGTTCCCCTTTTGCCACATCCCTGCCAACATCTGTCATTTCCAGACTTGTTAATTTTAGCCATTCTGACTGGTGTGAAGTGGTATCTCATTGAGGTTTTGATTTGGATTTCCCTGATGCCGAGCGATGTTGAGCACTTTTTCATGTGTCTGTTGGCCATTTGGATGTCTTCTTTGGAAAAATGTCTGTTCATGTCTTCTGCCCATTTCTTGATTGGATCATTTGTTCTTTGGGTGTTGAGTTCAATAAGTTCTTTATAGATTTTGGATACTAGCCCTTTATCTGATATGTCATTTGCAAATATCTTCTCCCATTCTGTCAGTTGTCTTTTGGTTTTGTTGACTGTTTCCTTTGCTTTGCAAAAGCTTTTTATCTTGATGAAGTCCCAATAGTTCATTTTTGCCCTTGCTTCCCTTGCCTTTGGCGATGTTTCTAGGAAGAAGTTGCTGCGGCTGAGGTCGAAGAGGTTGCTGCCTGTGTTCTCCTCTAGGATTTTGATGGACTCCTATCTCACATTGAGGTCTTTCAACCATTTGGAGTCTATTTTTGTGTGTGGTGTAAGGAAATGGTCCAGTTTCATTCTTCTGCATGTGGCTGTCCAGTTTTCCCAACACCATTTGTTGAAGAGACTGTCTTTGTTCCATTGGACATTCTTTCCTGCTTTGTCAAAGATGAGTTGACCATAGAGTTGAGGGTCCATTTCTGGGCTCTCTATTCTGTTCCCTTGATCTATGTGTCTGTTTTTGTGCCAGTACCATACTGTCTTGATGATGACAGCTTTGTAATAGAGCTTGAAGTCTGGAATTGTGATGCCACCAGCTTTGCTTTTCTTTTTCAACATTCCTCTGGCTATTCGGGGTCTTTTCTGGTTCCATACAAATTTTAGAATTATTTGTTCCATTTCTTTGAAAAAAGTGGATGGTATTTTGATGGGGATTGCATTGACTGTGTAGATTGCTCTAGGTAGCATTGACATCTTCACAATATTTTTCTTCCAATCCATGAGCATGGAATGTTTTTCCATTTCTTTGTGTCTTCCTCAATTTTTTCATGAGTATTTTATAGTTTTCTGAGTACAGATCCTTTGCCTCTTTGGTTAGATTTATTCCTAGGTATCTTATGGTTTTGGGTGCAATTGTAAATGGGATCGACTCCTTAATTTTTCTTTCTTCTGTCTTGTTGTTGGTGTATAGGAATGCTACTGACTTCTGTGCATTGGTTTTATATCCTGCCACTTTACTGAATTCCTGTATGAGTTCTAGCAGTTTTGGGGTGCAGTCTTTGGAGTTTTCCACATAAAGTATCATATCATCTGCAAAGAGTGAGAGTTTGACTTCTTCTTTGCCGATTTGGATGCCTTTTATTTCTTTTTGTTGTCTGATTGCTGTGGCTAAGACTTCTAATACTATGTTGAATAGCAGTGGTGATAGTGGACATCCCTGCCGCATTCCTGACCTTAGGGGGAAAGCTCTCAGTTTTTCCCCATTGAGAATGATATTCGCTGTAGGTTTTTCATAGATAGCTTTTATGGTATTGAGGTATGTACCCTCTATCCCTCTACTCTGAAGAGTTTTGATCAAGAAAGGATGCTGTACTTTGTCAAATGCTTTTTCTGCATCTATTGAGAGGGTCATATGATTCTTGTTCTTTCTTTTGTTAATGTATGGTATCATGTTGATTGATTTGCGGATGTTGAACCAACCTTGCAGCCCAGGGATAAATCCCACTTGGTCATGGTGAATAATCCTTTTAATGTACTGTTGGATCCTATTGGCTAGTATTTTGGTGAGAATTTTTGCATCTGTGTTCATCAGGGATATTGGTCTGTAATTCTCCTTTTTGATGGGGTCTTGGTCTGGTTTTGGGATCAAGGTAATGCTGGCCTCATAAAATGAGTTTGGAAGTTTTCTTTCCATTTCTTTTTTTTTGGAACAGTTTCAGAAGAATAGGTATTAATTCTTCTTTACATGCTTGGTAGAATTCCCCTGGGAAGCCATCTGACCCTGGGCTTTTGTTTGTGGGGAGACTTTTGATGACTGCTTCAGTTTCCTTAGTGGTTATAGGTCTGTTCAGGTTTTCTATTTCTTCCTGGTTCAGTTTTGGTAGTTGATACATCTCTAGGAATGCATCCATTTCTTCCAGGGTATCTAACTTGCTGGCATAGAGTTGCTCATAATATGTTCTTATAATTGTTTGTATTTCTTTGGTGTTGGTTGTGATCTCTCCTCTTTCATTCAGGATTTTGTTGATTTGGGTCACTTCTCTTCTCTTTTTGATAAGTCTGGCCAGGGGTTTATCAATCTTGTTAATTCCTTCAAAGAACCAGCTCCTAGTTTTGTTGATCTGTTCTACTGTTCTTTTGGTTTCTATTTCTCTGATTTCTGCTCTGATCTTTATTATTTCTCTTCTCCTGCTGGGTTTAGGCTTATTTGCTGTTTTTTTTCTAGCTCCTTTAGGTGTAGGGTTAGGTTGTGTATTTGAGACCTTCCTTGTTTCTTGAGAAAGGCTTGTATTGCTATATACTTTCCTCTTAGGACTGCTTTTGCTGCATCCCAAAGATTTTGAACAGTTGTGTTTTCATTTTCATTGGTTTTAATTCTTCTTTAATTTCCTGGTTGACCCATTCATTCTTCAGTAGGATGCTCTTTAGCCTCCATGTATTTGAGTTCTTTCTGACTTTCCTCTTGTGATTGAGTTCTAGTTTCAAAGCATTGTGGTCTGAAAATATGCAGGGAATGATCCCAATCTTTTGGTACTGGTGGAGACCTGATTTGTGACCTAGGATGTGATCTATTCTGGAGAATGTTCCATGGGCACTAGAGAAGAATGTATATTCTGTTGCTTTGGGATAGAATGTTCTGAATATGTCTGTGAAGTCCATTTGGTCCAGTGTGTCATTTACAGTCTTTATTTCCTTGTTGATCTTTTGCTTAGATGATCTGCCCATTTCAGTAGGGGGGTGTTAAAGTCCCCCACTATTATTGTATTGTTGTTGATGTGTTTCTTTGCTTTTGTTATTAATTGCCTTATATAATTGGCTGCTCCCATGTTAGGGGCATAGATATTTACAATTGTTAGATCTTCTTGTTGGATGGACCCTTTAAGTAGGATATAGTGTCCTTCCTCATCTCTTATTACAGTCTTTGGTTTAAAATCTAATTTGTCTGATATAAGGATTGCCACCCCAGCTTTCTTTTGGTGTCCATTAGCATGGTAAATGGTTTTCCACCCCCTCACCTTCAATCTGGGGGTGTCTTTGGGTCTAAAATGAGTCTCTTGCAGACAGCATATCGATGGGTCTTGTTTTTTAATCCAATCTGATAGCCTGTGCCTTTTGATTGGGGCATTTACCCCATTTACATTCAGGGTAACTATTGAAAGATAGGAATTTAGTGCCATTGTATTGCCTGTAAGGTGACTGTTACATATATTGTCTGTGTTCCTTTCTGGTCTATGTTACTTTTAGGTTCTCTCTTTGCTTAGAGGACCCCTTTCAAGATTTCTTGTAGGGCTGGTTTTGTGGTTGCAAATTCCTTTAGTTTTTGTTTGTCCTGAACGTTTTATTTCTCCTTCTATTTTCAATGACAGCCTAGCTGGATATAGTATTCTTGGCTGCATATTTTTCTCATTTAGTGCTCTGAATATATCATGCCAGTCCTTTCTGGCCTGCCAGGTCTCTGTGGATAGGTCTTTTGCCAGTCTAATGTTTCTACCATTGTAGGTTATGTATCTCTTCTCCCGAGCTGCTTTCAGGATTTTCTCTTTGTCTCTGAGACTCATAAGTTTTACTATTAGATGTCGGGGTGTTGACCTATTTTTTATTTTGAGAGGGATTCTCTGTGCCTCCTGGATTTTGATGCCTGTTTCCTTCCCCAAATGAGGGAAGTTCTCTGTTATAATTTGCTCTGATATACCTTCTGCCCCTCTCTCTTTCTTCTTCTTCTGGGATCCCAATTATTCTAATGTTGTTTCGTCTTATGGTATCGCTTATCTCTCGAATTCTGCCCTCGTGATCCAGGAGTTGTTTATCTCTCTTTTTCTCAGCTTCTTTATTTTTCATCATTTGGTCTTCTATATCACTAATTCTCTTTTCTGCCTCATTTATCCTAGCAGTTAGCACCCCCATTTTTGATTGCACCTCTTTAATAGCCTTTTTGATTTCGACTTGGTTAGATTTTAGGTCTTTTATTTCTCCCGAGTGTTTCTCTAATAACTTCCATGCTTTTTTTAAGCCCAGCTTGTATCTTTAAAGTCATGATTCTGAACTCTAGATCCGACATCGTACTAATGTCGATATTGAGTAGGTCCCTGGCAGTTGGTACTACCTCTTGTTCTTTTTGTTGAGGTGATTTTTTCCATCTTGTCATTTTGTCCAGAGGAGAATAGATGAATGAGAGAACAAAATGCTAGCAGAGTAACAACGTCCCCAGAAAATATACTTTAAAAAAATCAGAAAAGACCTAAAGCCAGGGGAAAAGAAAGGGAAGGAAAGGAAAAAGAAAAAGAAAAAGATAAAAGCAAACAAAAACAGAACAAAACAAAAAAAAGCAGAATATGATCAAATATGATCAGGCTGGTGCATAGATCAGTGCTACACACTAGATTTGGGGTGTATTTTGGTCTGTTAGAAGAAAGTGCCTCCCAAAATTTTAAAGAAAGAAAAACTTCTATATATATACAAAAAATAAGGGTTGATATGATGAAGGGATGGAATATGACTGTAAAGATGAAAATTATAAAACATTTTATGAAAGGAATTGATAAGAAGTTGTTTGAGAAAAGAAAGAAGAGGATTTAAAAAAAAAAAAGGGAGAGAATGTGATCAGGCAGGAGACTAGAACAAAGCCATACACTAGAGATTTAGGGTATATTTTGATCTGTTAGAAGAAACTGTATCTCAAAAATTTTAAAGAGAGAACAATAAGCGTAACTACTATAAAGGGATAGAATATGACTCTAAAAATGAAAAATAAAAATGTTTTTTTAAAAAAGGGACTGATAAGATGTTGGTTAAAAAAGGGAAAAAGAAAAAGTCAAAAAAAAAAACAGTTAAAAAAAATTAACTTTTAAAGACTAAAGAATCATGGTAAAAGAAGCCGTGGATTCTATGTGCATTATTCCCCTAGCGCTGGAGTTCTGCTATTCTCATTGATGGGTAAACTTGGTCTTGGCGGGCTGTTCTTGCTAATCTTCTGGGTGAGGGGCCTGTTGCCGTGGTTCCCAAATGTCTTTGTCGGAGGCAGAATTGCCCCGCCCTTGCCGGGCCAGGCTAAGTAATCTGCTCGGGTTTGCTCTCGGGAGCTTTTGTTCCCTGCAAGCTTTCCATACAGCTTTGGAGGATGAGAATGAAAATGTCGGCCTCCCAATCTCCTCCCCGGAGGAGCCAAGAACTCAGGGCCCCGCTCCTCAGTGAGCCCCCAGAGAAAAGCACTCAGACTCCCATCTCCCCGGTCTCCAGCCGTCCTCCGTTCTCACTCGGCCTGTGACTGAGCATCTCTATCTCTGGTACCTGACCCGGTGTGGAGTCTCCAAACCCAACAGATCCCTGTGGTGTGCTCCCGTGCCGCTCCTCCTGGGGGAGGAAGGGGAGTCTCCCTGGATGTGCTGCTTGTTGGGTCCCCGCTGGAGGAGCAGTGGCCTGACTGTGCCCCGGATCATGGTTTATGGCAACCCCGAGCTGAGAGCCTGTACCTCGGCTCCCGTCTCTGCAGCTGGCTTCCCTGCCTCGATACCTGGGAGCTCTGCCACACTCAGGCACCCCCGGTCTTTCTGTGACCCCAAGGTTCCTGAGACCACCCTGTCCCACGAGGGTTCCACCCCCTGCTTAGCCACTGGAGCAATGCCCCTCATCGGAGCAGACTTCTAAAAGTTCTGATTTGTGCTCCGCTGCTCTATCACTTGTCGAGGAAGACCCCGTCCCCCGTCATCTATCCTCCCGAATATTGCCTCGGATTCACTTCTCCGCACGTCCTACCTTCCAGAAAGTGGTCGCTTTTCTGCTCAGAGAGTTGTTGCTATTCTTTTCTTCAATCTCCTGTTGAGTTTGTAGGTGTTCAGAATGGTTTGATCCCTATCCAGCTGAATTCCTGAGACCAGACAAATTCCAGGTCTCCTACTCCTCTTGCTTCCCCCCCCCCAATAATATCTTTAAATGAATATGGCTTTATGGTGTATTTCAACATAGTATGGCAGGTGCTCACTCTTTATTCTTTTTTTTAAATGATAATCTCATATAATTCTTACTCTTTATTTATTATAAAGGTTTATTTATTATTTGTTTGAGAGAGAGAAAGGAAGAGAGGGGGCAGGGAGGGGCTGAGGGAGGGAGAGAAACTGAAGCAGGCTCTTTGCTGAGTGAGGAGCCTCACACAGGGCTGGACCCCATGACCCTGAGATCACGACCTGAGCCAAAACCAAGAGTTGGCACCCAACCAACTGTGTCACCCAGGTGCCCATAATTCTTACGCTTTTAGATTAAATTTAGAATCTGCTTATAAAATTCTGTTAAAAAACCTATTTAAATTAGATTGAGATTTCGATTAATTAAAAAATTAGTGAAGCTTTGACATTTTAATTATATGGAATCTGCCATGAAAGAAAAAAGTCTCTTTTTTGGCCTTATATACTATTACTTAGGTTTTCTAATTTTCTTCGTATGGATCCCTAACATTTCTAATTGCATCTATTCCTAGGCATTTGATAATTTTTTACTATTTGTAATATTGGGACCATTATTATCATTTACAAAATTGTTGTTATTGTTTTTAATTTACAAAGAATACTTTATTTTATATATATATATTTTATGTTCAGTTAACCAGCATATGGTACATCATAAATTTTTGTTATAGTGTTCAATGATTCATTAGTTGTGCATAACATGCAGTGCTCATATGTGGAACATAAGGAATATCATTTAAAAATGTTTAATTAATTGTACCAACTAATGTATTTAAGTATTTTTTTTAAAGTAATACATGTACAAAGTTTTCACATCAAGTAGTAAAAAATATCTTCCTTGGATGTACTGGAGACGGTTGTATGGGTCTCTTCACCACCTTGTGTTCAGGGATGACACATAGATAACTTTAATCAGCCTTGGTGGGAGTATTTCCACCACAGAAATTGGCTCATGCTACAAATCAGGGTTTTGGGTTTTTTCCCAGAGAGCATAATTTTAAACATTTACCAGCCTACCTCTGGGTCAGCACTACTGCACTCCAGTTCCCACCCCCAGAAACAAAAATTTTCAATATTTTTAGCAATTTCTTTGGCTATATGTTTCTAAATATCATGCTTTACTGGTAAGATTTTGTTGTCATTGTTCATTTGTTAGATATTGTCTTTCATATTTACTTTCTATCCTGCATGATGAGAATTTCACTTTTTTACATGGTCCCTCTCCTTCCCACCCCATTATAGTTATATAACATTTTAAGTTAACTCATTATTCAGGCACATTATTATGGCTGTGCTAATATTTTTCACATGAGTTGTATTATATTCTGTAACTTTGTTTCCATTCTTAGACAACATTTTTGTCCTTGTTCCAGTTAATAATTGTCTTATTTTTCTCTGCCTAGTTTTTTTTTATAAATCTACACTCACAACCAAATATGTGAAACTCCTCTCAATAAAGCAAAGACATCAGGTAGTTAATATTAGTTTGATTTCCTTTCTCTTGGACACATTCCTTCTGGTGCCCTCTACCACTGGTTCCATTCTGTTCTGTAGTTCTATAGTATAGCTTCCATCCTTGGGCTTTCCTTCACCATCATCTGGGAATTCCTTTTACTTCTGTCCACTAGGACTTCTCTTCCTTGGGCTATTCCTTTATTTTGAAGCACTCTCAATTAGCTTCTTTTAAGTTTTTTTTTCCCCCTGGGACTTTGCATGACTGAAAGTAACTTTATTCTTGCCTCATAATTGGTTGATAGTTGAACTGGGGATAGCATTACAATTTGGAAATCCTTTTTCCCTTGGAGTTTTAAAGGCGTTGCTTTATTATCTCATAGCTTCCAATGTTGTTGTTGTTGTTGTTTTAAAGTTGGATGCCATTCTCATTTCAAATTACTTGTAGGTGGCCCCTTTCATTCTCTCTGGAAAAGTTTAAAATCTTTTTTGTTTTATCCTGGGTATTCTTAAATCAAAATGATATGCCTCAGGTGGGCATTTTTTCCTTGATTTTGTAGGTTTTCTGAGAGGGGGAGTACATGACTGGTCCACTCTGGGATTTATTAATATTTTAAATTGGTTACTAATAATATATTGAAGAGCTTTTTTTTTTTTTTAATGTTGTCCTTTAGTTGGCCACTTGATTGAACTTTTTTATTCCAAAGTTTTCTGTTGATTTTCTTGGATATTCTAGGTAAGCAATACCATCACTAACAAATAATTTTTTCCTCTTATATTTCCATATTTATTCTTCATGTTTTCTTGTCTTATTTCATTGGCTAGGATATCTAAACCAATGGAGAATAGTAACTATAGTAGCAGATATCCTTTTCTTTTTTATGACTTTAATAGGAATGTTCCTAATATTTTGCTATGGAGGTGCGGGCATATATTTTTCAAGTTGAGAAAGTTGCCTTCCATTCCCAGCTTAGTATAGCCAGCATCAGGAATAAGTGTTCAGTTTTTGCTAATTTATTTTGGCATCAATTATATATAATAAATACATATATGTATACATATATATAATTTTGCATTCTTGGATAACTCATTTAAAACTATGATATATTATTTTGTTAAGAAACTTGGATTGTTGCTAATATATTTTTTAGGAATTTCATATAAATACAAAATTTATGTTCAGAGACTACATTTTTCATGCTTTTCTCCTCCTGTTTTGTTATCAGGTTATGGTAGCTTTAAGAAATTTTCTGGCCAGCTTTCTGTTTTTAATCTGAGAATTTGACTAGTTTATTTAAATATCACTTGTATGAATTTATTGAGATTTTTAAATAAGCCTAACACATGTTCAGATTTTATAATTATTACAAAGGATAATTGGCAAAATGTGTAATTTCTGTCATACACAAAATTTATATATCTGCTCATTGTAAGCTTATTGATTATTATTAAAATGACTAAAATTTTATTTGGGGGTACTTTATTATTTTTATGTAGAGGTGTATTAATGTGATTATAACTTCTGAGAGTATCTTCTAATATATCTAAGACGGTTAACTTTGAATGCTCTGCTGATCTACAAAATCTAAACTTCTATGTGGATTATGCCTTTTATTAATATGCATATTGTTTCATTTAATGCTTTAGTCTCGGACCAATATTGCATTTTATCTGAGAATAGTAATATGTACTCATAGAAGGCTTTCTTTGAGGTTCATAGACAACAACAGGCTGAAGTCTGCTCTTGGGGTAGAGAAATTTGGTATATTTCACTTATGGGCTTTACATACTACTAAGTTATCTCCTTGCCCTTTGTGGAAGTTTGGTTTGTTTTTCTCTCTGGCCTGGATATCTAGGCTAAGTGCCCTCTCAGGGAAGATATTCCTTTGTTTGGAAAGTAATTCTTAAGGTTTTATCCTGGGAAGCAAATGACAGTGTTTCTACATGCTTTGTTTTTTGTCTTGGAGAAGGAAGAGTAGGGACTGTTTGATGGATGGTCTTTTAATTGATTGTCCCCAGGATTGTCCTGCTCTTTGAATTTGCTGACTCAGCTTGCTTTCTCTGGCGCTCCTTTGGGAAGAAAGGTTCTCACCTTGGCAGTTGCCTGTTTTTCAGGCCGTTTAGGTTGACGTTTTCTCACTGTGATTTCTGTTTGTTTGAATTATCATTGTTCTCTTTTCTAGAACTATTTCTGGTTTGTTTATGGCATCCTTTCTTCTTGATGACTACAGTTAGTGTTGAACTGTTTTCTTAGGACCTATTTTTTTTTTTTCTGCCATGTTGGAATTTATAAGAACATTTGTGCTCAATCTGCTATCTTGAATTGATCTTGTCACATGCTTTAAAAGACTAGGATTTTTTAAAATGAATATAAATTAGTTAAAATATCTAAGTATAAGAAATACTATGATAATTACCCTCCTTTCAGAGTGGTACCCTCAATCTTAAATTTGTGCAAGTTTTTCCCTTGCTTTTAGTAATGAATTTATACTATACGTTTATATCTCTAAACAAAGTATCTAGTTTTGCATATTTTTTGTACTTTATATGAATGGAATGTCATCTTGGCAGCTTATGTTTTTGTATGTTTTTGCTTAACAAATTGAGAGATTCATCCCTGTTGATAAATGCAGTTCTAGTTTATTTGTCATTTTTGCAAATGTAGAGTTTTTCGCTGAATAAAGATCATACTTATACTCTTATTGGTGAAAATCTAAGTGATTTCTAGGGTTTTTTTTATTAGATACAATACTGGTATGATTCTCTGACTTTTCTCCTAATGCACATGTGGCAGAATTCTCATATATATATATATATGATTAGAATGGGTGGATAATGAGATACACATCTTTGATTTTGTTAGATAAAATTTTCACCCCAAAGGTGGTGTCTATTGCATTCCCAAAAGTCCTTTATAAAGTTTGCAAGCTTAGTATCCTAGGCAACATTTTGAAATTTTTAAATTTCTGCAAATATGTTGTACATAAGGTTCTATTTCATTTGCAGTTTTTTGATTACTAATGAGGTTGAGTATCTTTTCATATATTCATATTCCTTCTATAAAATCCTTCTTCATATCATTTGCATTCTTTATTGGCTTTTCGTCTTTTTAATTTATTTGTAGGATTTATTAAAATGAGTTTTAGACATCAATCCTTCTTTGATGACATGTACTGAACATCACACATACCACTAATATATTCCCTCTGGTTTTTGGTTCATCTTTTAATTTCTTCAAACATTTTCTTCATGGTTTGTGTTCTTTGTGTCTTTTTATGGCAATCTTTCCTTATCTTGAAATCTTAAAGTTGTTCTCTTATATTTTCTTCTACAAGCGTCAACATTTTATTTCTTATATTTGGATGTTTATTTCAACTGGAATTGAGTTTTTGGATATGTTATGAAGTAATTACATGATTTTCTGTTTTGTTTTGTTTTTTTTTTTCCATATGGAGATCCCAGCACCATTATTGCCCCACTAATCAATAATTCCACCTGTTATATATCAAAACTTACATATATTTGTGGGTATAATTCTTTCTGTCCTATTTATTTCTTTGTCATCTTTTTGCTAATCCCATGTTGTGTTAGTTACATTTTTATAATAAGTGCTAAGGTCTACAGGGAAAATATGTCATCTCCTCTGTGTACATTTTAGTGTCATTTTGTCAAGTCCTCTGACAGTTCTGCAGATATTATGATTTTGATATGCATTAAAGCAATTAATTTGAAAAACTGACATTTTTAAATATAATCACACTATCCATGAATGTGGTCAATTCCTCTATTTTTAAAAATGTCTTCTTTAAGGTCTTTCAGCAAAGATTTCATTTTTTTCTATGAAGACGATGCGCCACTTTCCTTAGATGTGTTACTGGGTATTTATGAGTTATTTTATTTCTTATTATAAATGAATTTATTAGAGAGCTTTTTAAAACTCATTATGACTTAAATATAAATGCCATTGATTCATTTACATTTATCTCCTATCTAGCAATTTTGTTAAACTTGTATTAATTCTTATAATTTGTCTGTATATTGTTTCAGGTTTCTCTGTTTATAATCTACAAATAATGCCAATATTGTTTCTTCCTTTCCTATCTTGACCCATTTTATTGCATTTTTTGGTCTCATTTTCCTGGCTGTGGTGATAGAAAACATCCTTTTCTTGCTTTTAAAGGAAACATGAATGTAAGTTTTGTTATATTGTTTGTGGTTATATATTTTTTAAAGATTTTACTTATTTATTTATTTGAGAGAGAGAACACACAAGCGGAGGAAGGGACAGACAGAAGGGACAAGCAGACTCCTTACTCAAAGGGGAGCCTGATATGGAGCTCCATCCCAGGACCCCGAGATTATGACCTGAGCCGAAGTCAGATGCTTAACCGACTGAGCCACGCAGGCACCCCTTGTGTGTGGTTATGTTTTTTATTAAGTTCAAAGCATTCTCTTCTATTCCTAGGTTATGAATTGTTTGTTGTTTTTTTTTTAATAAATCTTGGATGTCAATTTAATTTTCTTATATGCTTTTTCTAATATATTAAGGAGATCATATGATTTTTCTTGTTAGATGTGTTAATATGATGAAATGCATTAATAAGTTTTGTACTGGTAAATCAGTCTTCATACCTGGAATAATACCTGGAATAATCCCAGTTTGGCCATAATATATATGTATTATTGAATTTAGTTTGTTGGCATTTTATTTGGCCTTTTGTGTCTATATTCATGAGTGGGTTTGTCTATAATTTTATTTTCTTGAAATGCTTTTGTCTGGTTTTGATATCTCTAAATGATTTAGTGAATGTTCCCTATTTTTTAGTCTCTAATGATATATATGTAACATTGGAATTATGTGTTCCTTCAACTTTAGTAGAAATTTTTTATAGGCGTGGTTTGTTTTTTTTTAATGTGAAGATTTTTATTTAAATTTTTTTTAAAGATTTTATTTATTTATTTGACAGAGAGAGACACAGCAAGAGAGGGAACACAAGCAGGGGGAGTGGGAGAGGGAGAAGCAGGCTTCCCGTGGAGCAGGGAGCCCGATGCAGGGCTCAATCCCAGGACCTGGGATCATGACCTGAGCCGAAGGCAGACACTTAACGACTGAGCCACCCAGTGCCCCTCAGGTGAAGATTTTTAACCACTGATTTGATTTCCTTAATTATTCAGGACTTTTTTTCTTCCTATATCAGTTCTGGTAAGTTATATTTCCTTTTAAGTAATTAGTTCATTTCATCTAATTTATCCTTAACCTATTAATTACTTACAATTGTGTTTAAAATTTCCAGTATTGTGCACTATCTTCTACTATGTGTAGTTATCTTCTAATTATTGAATCCTATCTTAATTTCCTTTTGGTCAAAATAAGCACATGGCCTATAAGAAACTGTCCAAACTTGCTCTATGTCTTTTCATTTTAAATTTACATAAATTCCTCATATACACTTGAGAAAAATGTTTATTTTCTTATTGTTGAGAGGAGACTTCTATATATTTTTATTAGATCAAATATATTAATTGCCTTGGAAACATCTGAATCTAGCTCATTTTTCTTTTGTTTGCTTAATCTATCAATTACAGAGAGAGCATATTCTATGATGGTGGAGTTTAGAAAGCATATTCTATGATGGTGGAGTTGCCAATTTCTTGTTGTATTTCTATTAATTTTTGCTTTATATATAATTGAAGCTATGTTGATAAATACATGCAAGCTTCAAATTAAAATATCCTTGTCTTAGACTAAAACATTATTATTATGTGGTCCCTTTTTAACACTGTGCTCTTTTGTCTTAAAATCTGTCTTATGTGATATATTTATACCCTTTTGCTTTTGATAATATTTAATTGATTGATATTCTGTTTTTCCCGGGCACCTTGGTGGCTCAGTTGGTTAAGCGACTGCCTTCGGCTCAGGTCATGATCCCAGAGTCCTGGGATCGAGTCCCACATCGGGCTCTCGGCTCGGTGGGGGGCCTGGTTCTCCCTCTGACCCTCTCCCCTCTCATGCTGTTTCTCTCTCGCTCGCTCTCTAATAAATAAATAAATAAATAAATATTTAATATTCTGTTTTTCCCTCTATATACATCTCTTTAAAACAACCCAAAGCTAGATTTAAAAAAATTAAAATTCTGTCTGCACATCTTTGTCCTTAACTGTAGAGTTTAGTCCACTTACACTCATTGTGATTACCAATATATTTGATTTTTTTTTTTTTACTCTTTTGGGGGCTTTTTATGTGTCATATGATTTTTTATAGTGTGTAAAAACTTATTTTTTAAATATTTTTCCCTTTATTTTAGAATTTACACTTGGACCCACCTTTTTTGCACAGACAAAACCACCATGCCTCTCCACACACATATGCACTTACAGATCCAAGACCAGAAAAAGCTATGTCCTTATTATCTCCCTTGTTCGATTTTTAAAATTTACTTTTTCACTGTAAAAGATTCTTTAGAGAGGGTTTTTTTTGTTTTTTGTTTTGTTTTTCCCTGGCTTTATGTGTTCAGGTTTCAAGTCTACTCCAAGTGGGCCAAGGCCTTGTTTCTTATCTCCTTTGGCAATTATTAGAAATAGATTTCTTGGGTTGCAGACACCCTTATAAAAGCTGCAGGCTTAAATTACTCCTAACAATTTTCTATTTACTTCTATTTTATTAATCTTTTATGAGTATTTTCCTTACTTCTTTGCAGAATTATCTATATATTTAAGAAGACTTAATTTTTAAAGTCCAACATTTTCAGTGTTTGGTAATGGGGATGCTCCAAGGATATCTAATCCACCATTTTTCCAGAAAGAGAAGTCCTACGTGCTCTTTTACTCTCTATCCCTTTTTTGTGCTATTCCCTGTATGGGTGAACAGGGCTTAAATTAAGGAGAGGCTGAGAAGCTGTGATGTGTCGTGAGTGAACTGGACATTGGGTAATAATACTTAGAGAAACACATCCACCTGGGGGTCTGTCTTCATCACACAGGAGCTGTGTTGCTGGTGTTTTTGGATACCTATACAAATAGGGTGCAGTGGATAATTTTTATTTTATTTTTTATTGAAAGAAGAAACAGATATGGTCTTTGACTGATATAGGAAAAATTTAATCCAGTGACTTTTGTTCTCAATGCTCTACCTGTAAGATTTGAGATTAAAATGAATTAGAAACCTCCAAGACTGCCTTTATTCTTCTTTTCCTAATGAAATTATTAGCTGAAAATATGACAAATTAAAAGATTGTTTCATGAAATATTAAGGCTTGCTAGGTGATTTTCATCTACATGGAAAGAACGGATTCAATTAAGGGAGCCTCTACCACATGTGATTTCTACAAAATTTGGAAGGTTGTCTTGTGATCTAAAGATACAGTCTCTTTGAATGAGCACTAATCAGGAAGATAAGCAGTCTGAAATTTAATATTGTCTTGATCATTGATGTAAGTCTGTTAGTTTCTATGTTACCATTTTTTCTTCTACCAATACCTGCCTAACCTTAGTCAAAGAGGTATGAGAATACAGTAGGGTTCCTGCAGCCCTCCTCTTTTTATGTTTAAAAATAATTGCCTGTTTATACATTACCATATGTTACCCTCTTTGCCACTGAATGCATATTTCTAGTTGCCATGTGGCAATATTCTTTTCCAGCCATTATTTCAGTTTTAACAACATGCCTGCCATTATTCATTAGTGTATAAGCAATGACTTAGAAAAAAGTAAATGACAATGCTGTGGTGACAAAGTTGGAAGTCATTAAGATGGACCAAAGCAGCAAATATTTAACCTTAATCAGACATTCATCATACTGATTATGAGTTCAATTGTGAAGAAAATGAACAAAATTAAACTGCATGAATACAATGTTGGAACTATATCATTGAAGACTTAGCCAAAAGATGAGATTTAATTTAGGACATTATAACTTTAAGTTGTCAAATAGAATTCCTCTGTATCTACAAGCTTTTGGATGACTGACTTTAGGATGTTTAACTGTGGTTCATCATTTTAAGTTTATATTTTATCTTTGTCACATGTTGTAATACTTGAAGGAAAATGTTTCAAAACAGTTCCAAATTAGACTGTCATCAACTCTCTGATCACTATCAGCATGTTAGAAGTGTTTTTTCAGTACCACTTTTGCAAATGGTTATAATGGATAATTCATGGTTAAAATATTTATCTCATCCTCTTTTTTTGCATACTCTATAAATTATTGAGAGTGAGTATAATTTTCTTTTGGAGACTCCTACTTTGGCTTTTTCTTTTTTTCCTTTTTTTGTATTATTTTTCTGGCATACAGAACAATATAGGTCTATTTATCCTCACATACCCCACTCTATATCCTGCTCTTTCTTTCTCTCTCTTTTTAATCCCAGGAGGATGTTTAATTTTTAAAAATCCCTTGTAAGCTTTCACCAATCTATGAAGGACCTTTTCACTTTTTGGAGGTCTTATCTTCAGTCTCCACCTTTGCTTGACCTATCAGTCTTCCATGTTAAGCATACAGTGGGAAATTAACTTAAAATTTCCACAAGCAATAAATTATTATTATAGAACATAAAACATAAGAAAAAACTATAATGAAATTATCTATATCTCCACTACCCAGAAATAACTAATGTTACATTTTGATATATACTTCTTAAAGTATTTATGTGTGAATATAGCCATTATTTATCTTATATACAGAAATGAGTGGAATCATACTTAACCTATGGTTTTAAAATCTCATTTTATTCATTCAACATAGAGAACAACTTACATCATGGGTGTCTTTCCCTGTTGATAAATATACCTCTAAAATTTGTATTTTATATCTGCCCAAATTCAATTACATGGATGTGACAAGATTAACTCAACTAACTCCCAATTATTAGAAATTCAAGAAGTTTCTAATAACATCAGTTTATTAAACAAATGGCTTGAACTTCTACTTTGTGCAGGCCCTATTCTAGGCGTGGGGTTGCATAGTAAACAAAACAGATAAATTTCAACAGATATGGAGCTTATTGTTGGAGAGTAGCATTCAAATAGTCCCTCTTTAGGGGAAGTACTCCCCCTCATGATCACATAGGTACCTTAGTTTGCTGTCTGCAGATGATGCTTTCTATACAGCCTTAAGGGCAAAATGCCTTAGGTGTACTTCTCTATCTCTCTATCCTCTACTATGTAAGTAACTGTTAGGTTTTGATACTTTTGTTTGCGGACTTTGATGGTTCAGAGAAATTAGTGTTCTTGTAGAAATCTAAATGCATAGCTGGAATTATTAGTATTATTAACTTCAGAGTCATCTCTTAATGTCACTCATTAAAAATAAATGCTCCTAACTGAATACATTTTAGTATATATGAATTACAATATAATTTTATCTGACTCTTATAGGCTATATACATTTCAGTAGTTGTTTTGGTGGTGGAATTTTAAAAAGCTACTTTGTACTCTCGTGTTGCTCTTTGTGACATTGCTCTATGTCCTCAACCATAAAACAAGGAGTTTGACTAAATGATTTCTACAGTGCTTGTCAGCTCTGGACAGGGAAGCATTGCACTATTACAAAATAGTTCTTAAGACTTTAGCTCAAATAACTTCCCGTCTTTTTGGTATACACATATTCATGCACTCTCTCAGCTTTTGGTTCTGATTTTTCTTAAATATGTTATACTGTTTTTCTCAATCATAGGAGTAGCAGGATTTTCAATTAAGTATAGTCTATACAACAACCTAAACTTAAGTTTGGTTTCTCCTCTCTCAGTTCTGGGGAACATTTGCCCCTCAAAAGCAGAAGGGCAGCCCATCTACCTCCTCGGGGAATTTTCTTAACTGCTAAGTCAGCTCATAAGCTGATAGATGAAATTTTCAGAGGATTTTTCATTTTATCAGAAAAATGATGTACCATTGGACTTCATTTATTTTCTTGCTTTCATTTCTTATAATATAAAGGAGAATATTTCTCCCTCTATATACTTTTACATGGCCAGAGTCAACTATTATTATTATTAGGAAAATGTAGATTAAAAGTGTTAATATTAACATTTAATTAATAGTTAATATTAACAGTTAGTTAACCTTGTTTGAATTCATTGTAGGGAAGTTCAGTCAGTAATTAATTGGGCTTTCATTGCAATTTTGCTTTTTTGCCTCTCTCTTGATGTATAAATCTATTTTCAGAGGATGCAATGCCAGTAGGATAGCAGAAACCAAAGATTTCTCCAGCCCTTAATCTTGGCAAACTCTTCAAGTTGCATTTGGATAGTCTCAATTTCTTCTGCCATTTCTCCTGGGAGAATTCAGAATTAATGTTCAATTTTTTTTTTCTTCTTGCAAAAACAAACTCTATTAGATTCTTTCAAGTGAGTCACTTACCACAGATTTCATAAGGTCAGATTCCAACTAGTATTTACATTTTTAATTGACATTCAGGAAGGATTTTTAGCTGGAGTTAAAGAGAAGAGGGACAAGCACTTATAGCTCAGCTGTTCTGAAAATGATCTGATTTTTAGAAGGCCACAAAATGAATATGATTATTTTATTATTCCTAATCTGAATTTAACCACATTTTACTAAAGGAACATATAATACATGTTCAATACCATATAGTGCCACATTGAGGGGACAAAGGGAAAACTCACTCCTTTGAAAATCTGTCCATCCCCAGATGTTGATAGAATGATTTGTGTGGCCCATGAAACATCCCATGAGGCATGTGGCAATTGCCACAGTGATTGTGGTCTCATCCTTGCCAATCTATTCATCCCCACTCAGGTCACCTCTTTGCTCAGCCACAGACTTTGTGTTTTGGGAGAGAGGATGTAGGTGTGATACCTCTCTCTATTCCAAGTCAATTCTATGGACATCTGTGACGGTTCATTCTGTCTCTCTGAGCTGTAGTTTTGGGTATTCAGGTTGGGAACAGGAAAGAAGGATCTGGGACAGTATCAGCTGGATGATTTTGACAAATTCTTCCTGGGGATAAAGGGGGATTCAGTTGGTCTAATAATCCCAGGGGAATGAAAGGCAAAGGGAGCTATATAGAAGACCCAAGGGCAAGAAACCAGAATTATCCAGATTGTTTATTGCATAATCAGAAAAATTCAGTTATCCATGAAGGGCAAGACTTTCCACTCTGTCTTTTTTTTTCTTTTTTGGAAATTGACCGATTTCTGAGTACATGAAAAAAATATAGGAGATGGTAGTATCTGATCTCTAGTATCTCTAGTGCATAGCAATTTGCTGGCACAAATTAGATGTAAGATAAAATTTTATTGAATGAATGCTCTTCATCTAAATGATGTATATCATTGGCTTCAGTTTTGGTTTATGTCTTGGTTGCTTGTACAAGGCAGATTTATTTATCTATCAATCTGTCTATGCAGGAAATGTAGCAAGGTAGACTGTTCTAATTCACTCCTGATAATGTGAATAGTAGGAGTGATTGACAGTGAATTTTTAAATACTATTTGCTTTTGTATTACAAAAACACATAGCAGGTCCTTAGTAATATTTGTAGAATAAATGAATAATCAATAAAAACTTGTTTGTCTTAAACACTTAATATATGCTAGACACTGAGTAAATTACTTTATTTACATTATCTCATTTTACTTTTATTATTCTGTGAGTATTATAATCTCCATTGTAGCAATAAAGAAATGGACTCAAAGAAATTAAGTAACTTTACTAAGATCAGATAGCTTGTAAACAGCAGAGCCAGTATTTGATTGAGGTGTTCCTGATTCACTTTCTCATTATGCTCTTAACCACTCTACATGTTATCCATGAATTTATAGTTCTTCATTAATGGAGTTTTTATTTTGATCCTCATTCTAATTATGTATGGCAGAGTAAGTATTGAATTTATACAGTTGCTGCCTTTTTGATTCAATAAATGCGTATTGAACTTTTATGTACATGATGTTGCCCTAGCTGCTAAAGGACATATAGTCTTAGCTACTTAAGAGCAGAAATTGTGTTTTACTCATTTCTTAGTCTCATAGTGTCTACCTAATGCAGCACTTTCCTTATAAAAGCAGACAAACATCGAATATACAATTCCAAATTAAAAAAGCAAAAAAAAAAAAAACAGTACCATAAATTTCATAAGGTAGTATAAATACCAAATAAGCAAAATAAGCAAATAAGTTATAAGTAAAATGGCTATGAATTGAGAAGTGAGAGAAAACATTGTTGGTACACATAGGACATTTGGATTTGATACTTTTGTTAGATATTTTGAAAATTCCCCACTTAGATTGTTGTTGATAGTCCCTAACAGTGATTTGCAGGACATTTCCTTACATAAGAAGGGTGTGAGCACTTGTCTTGGAAACAACAAGGAAGATGAGAGTGGAGGAACTCTGTTCTATTCTCAGGCAAAGTGTAGAGAAGGGGTTGGGGAGGAAGGGGTACAGACCAGTGCCAAATCAGAGATGATGTCATGGCAGCTGAAAGGGAAGTGGACAGCAGGCTGGAGTGAAAGACTCCGGTATCACTTATAATCAGCAGTCTAGCAACAAGAGACATCAAAGGTAACTTCAATATCATAAGCTTCAGAAAGTAAACGTTTCTTGGTTTCAATAATAATGGGAATGTTGGGAAAGCAGTAGTTGTTTGGAGAGTACAAATTCAGTAAAATGAAATAAATCAAAATTAATTTCACTCTACACACCCATTTTCAGACATGTGTTCGATGACTTTGGAAATACAGTATTTCTAGTAGGTACATTCCTAAATACTTTCCATGTAAATTTTGAATCAAATAAGTCCTAATACTTACATATGCATACATTATCTAAGTGCCTTAATGGTGAGTTCCTAATGCTATGTTTTATTCATCCTTTTATCTTTGGTACTTACCATAGTGTCTAAGTTATAGTAAGTGCTCAATAAGTGTTTGCTTAATGAACAGATTTCCATTTAGTGTATTACCAGTGCTGAGTACTTAAGAAATTCTTTCTTGTGTGGCACCTGGGTGGCTCAGGCAGCTAAACATCTGACTTGATTTCAGCACGGGTCATAATCGCAGGTTTGGGAGATCGAGCCCTGCATCAGGCTCCCCCCTCAGCGGGGAGTCTGCTTGAGATTCTCTCTCCCTCTCCTTCTTCCCCTTCCCCTTCTCTAAAATAAATAAATCTTAAAAAAAAAAAAAGAAATTCTTTCTTGAGTTTCAGTTTGTTTATATCAGATGTATTGATGTCAGTATATCAATGTAGTCATACCAGAATACATTGTAACTGCAGCTACAATAAATCTACTGTGCTTATGAAGCACATGGTACCAAGGAAACTTTGTTTTATTCTGGTTGCTGGTTATGAACTGATTTTGAGATTTAAAAAAAAAAAATGTGGATTAAATGTAGCCATAATCAAACATTAAAAAAAAAAAAGCTCCTTGTCTATTTTTGTCATTGGTTTGTACAATATGCAATCAAGTAAGATTAAAACTGTCATTTGAAATCCATCCTGGTCCCTACGTCACTACTTGTTCATAACAATTTATTTATACCCAGCTCTCACTAAAAATCTATTATTTTATAATATCATATTTGGTCCTGCTCTCCAGGTGCTTCAACTCTAGTGCGAGAAAAATGGGCAACCAATTTAGTTTATATATGAGAAGATAAAATAATATAGAATAATATATCTATAAAACAGTGTGAGGAAGCAGAATAGTTTGAATTGCATGAGAATATTTTAGGATAAGGTATATTAGTTTTGAACAGTCCTGAATAAATTAAATGGGCAAGATTTGTATCATATCCTTAATATTTGAGTAATGTGACTCATAGAAGAGTAGTAAAGGGAAAGTTGACAGGAGAATAATTTTTTTGGCTGAAATAGAAAAGTATGAACTGGATAAACTGGATAAAATAGCAAAAAACTTGACTTCAAACTTGAAGTCAAGTGACAAGTGGCTTTTGTGTGGCTATGGTTTTGAGCCCTACCTGTAGGCTATAGGAGAAACCTGAAAGTTTTGAAGGCTAATCAACATAGTTAAAAAAGAATATCACCAGGGGCGCCTGGGTGGCACAGTTAAGCTCTGACTCTTGGTTTTGGCTCAGGTCGTGATCTGAGTCCTGAGATGGAGCCTGATGTTCGGCTCCATGGTCTGCGTTGAGATCTGCACTTAGTATGAAGTCTGTTTGAGATTCTCTCTCTTTCTCCCTCTGCCCCTCCTGCTCATGCTCTCTCTCACTCTCTAAAATAAATACATAAATCTTTATTTATTTTTTTTTAAAGGAAGCTCACCACAGTGCTAGTGACAATAACTAAGTAGAGATAAAAAGGAACTTAAACAGGTTTATCAGTCCAGGAAACATTACTATTTAGAAAAACTTTGGATGTCCCCAGTACTGAGGGTTATTTCTTAGATTTTTTTAATTAAAAGCTATTAGAAGGAGAAGACTTTAAGAGGGATGAATTAATGTAAGTTAGTAATAAATGTATTGATTTATTTTCTCATTCAACTCAAAATTATTGTTTATTGTGACGTTGCCTGGGGCTACACAGGAAACCATATGGTGTCAGCCATGATGCAACCCATCATCCAGTGCTAGAGATGTGTGAGTGGTTGCACAGACACATGATTCAGACTTTCTGCAATACAGAGAGACGTGCTGGGATGGGATTGGTGGAGGGCCTTCTGGGAGCACATACATGCAGCATAATCCTTTTTGGAAAAAAAACCCAGCCTGACTTTCTTCACCTTGCAATTTTACTTTAAATTAACTTAAGTTGCTAATAATAAAGATAATGACAGAACATATATCCAGTATATTCTTTTGTGCCCATTTTGTGAACATGTTTTATGTACATCATCTCATTTTAATCCTCAGGACTATCCTACCAGATAGGCACTAATTTGTTTTGCTGTTGTTAACTATTTGACAGATAAAGGAAGTGAGATTTAAAAATGTTGGGTAGCTATCTGAGGGTTACAAAACTAGTCAGGAGTAGGAATGGGCACAAACTAAAACTATACTTTAACTTTCTTAAACACACATGCAAAACTTTTGAAAGGAGACAGTAAGTAGAACAGAGTGTGTGCAACTGCCCAAAAGTAAGAGCAAACGCTCCCCCATTTGAGTCGCTATTAAATTTTTAAAATTACAAGGCCAAACTTGTTGAACTTTTTAGATCAATAAGGCTCAAATGTAAAACTCACTTTTTGGCATCTGAAGACAAAAAATATAAATGTAAAATGAATTGGACAGCAGTGAAGCCACTCACTGGAACAGAAATCCTTTTCAGTAATAACAATTGAAGGCTTCTTTGGCACAAAAATAATTGTAAAATATGCATTTTTCAGTGAACCAGCAGTACTAGACAAGGAAAAGATTCATAACCCTTCCAATAATAGGTTTGGAAGTAGGCAAACATCTTTTTAATGTAGTGTAGGAACCAGTTTTAGGTTAGTTTTGAAGGTTGAACATTCAATTTTTAGCTTTCCTATTTGTCTCCTGATGTCAAAAATTTCCAGCTTAAAAATGGTTAATTTTACAAATGAAGAGAAATTCCAATTACATGAAAATCAGAGAACATCATTTATATATCATTCACTTATTAAAAAAAAAAAGTGGCTAACACCATTATACCATAGCATAGCCTTAGATGGAATGATCTTTTCCTCAGGTAATCTCTTTTGATTAAGAAGCTGCTCAGTGGCATAGAAAAGGACAGCAGAGTGATTGCTTCCTCTTTAAATCATGTCTGAATAATAAGTAGTCAAAGCAAGAATAACTAGGAATATTGAGGTGTCTTCATTCTGTAACCTCAGAACATTTCATCACTTGTTTTATCCTCACTATATAAATTTGAAACTTCATTGTCTTCAAGTTACAGCACACAAAATGATAGCGAAGTAGAGCAGCTGGGACTGAGGATGAGGTATAAAAAGACATTTTTTTTTCATCCTGAGTAATATCAAAGTAATCATCTCCTGCATCTACTGATTCTCAAATAACAATTTGGCTCATCAAGTCCAGATTTATCAAAGGAACTCAATCTAGTCGGATCTAACAACTGCCTTGAGCAATCATTAACAAAGAGGGAAGACATTAAAAAGGCACTGTAAAACAAAGAGAAAACACAATGTAAATGGAATTAATGACTTGATTCAGTTGTACCTAAAATATGTAGTAACCACAAGAAACAACCAAATGGATATAAAAATTATTCAGGTGTAAAGATATTGCTAAAAGTTTTAAATTTCCTAAATGATGAGAAATCCCAGGTCCTTGATAATATTAAAACAATCCATTGCACATGTTTCCAAATAATGAGCTACCAAGTATGACTGACACATGGAATTATGCATCCTGAAACTGAGCAAAAGTTACAGGTATTTGAAACATTCCAAGTAAAAAATAATAAACAATTTAAAGTTGTAAATGAGGGGCGCCTGGGTGGTGCAGTTGGTTGGGTGGCTGACTGTTTTCGGCTCAGGTCATGGTATCATGGTTCTGGGATTGAGCCCCATGTTGGCCTCTGTGCTCAGCATGGAGTCGGCTTCAAGATTCTCTTTCTCCCTCTGCCCCTCCCCCTGCTGGCTCACATGTGCTCTCTCTCTCTATCTCTTTCAAGTAAATAAATAAATCTTAAAAAAAATAAGGTTGTAGGGGCGCCAGGGTGGCTCAGTTGTTAAGCGTCTGCCTTCAGCTCAGGTCATGATCCCAGGGTCCTGGGATCGCGCCCCGCATCGGGCTCCCTCCTCAGCGAGAAGCCTGCTTCTCCCTCTCCCACTCCCCCTGCTTGTGTTCCTGCTCTCGCTGTGTCTCTCTCTGTCAAATAAATAAATAAAATCTTAAAACAAAATAATAAGGTTGTAAATTAAATAACATATATTAAGTAAATAAAAATATAAAGACTTTTAGGTAGCTTCCAACCAAACACTTGCTCAGGGGCTTGAAAATGACTTCACAAGTGCCTTATGCTTTGGCTTATATTTCCAGTTTCAATGATTATTGCATATTTTTTGAGATACTGCATATTTTATATATGTGTGTATATATATGGATATATATATATATGGATATATTTTTATCAAGAGGAGATGCAGTCCATATCTGTTTTCCATATTTGACTCAACACTGCTGTATAAACTTGTTACTGGCACTAAATGATGTTAATGCCTTGTGATTCCCATAAGTACGAAAGGCAGGCAGTTGCTCGTCATTTAATTCAGTCCATAACAGAACAGTTTCCCTCAACCTTGGAAATAGGTTTCACTTAGGTTACTAAAACTTATTCAAGAGTGCTTATTTATACAAAATGAGAAAGTCCACTATGACAACTTCAAATGTAATTACAATTTTATTTCTTAAATGGAAATTGTGCAAAATTAAAAATTTTACCTATGTGTAGATATATTTGTAAAGTTTGTGAAGGAAAGGTTTTTACTTCTTCATCAACTCTGAATGATAGGTCAGTGTTACTGCATTTCCCTTTTGCAAATGAAAAAAAAAATTGGGAAATTAAGTTACTTGCTTAATGTCAGACAGAAAGTAAGTAAGTGTCAGAGTTAGGGCTTAAACCAGGGCTATCTCACTTCAGGTTCAATACTTTTCCCATTAAATCACAGCTAATGTTTTAAATCTATTCAGTATTGCAGTGTTATCCTCAAGCCACAATTTGTGATGTGTGTGTTACTGCCAGGGTTGTCACCTAATATTCATAAATATATGTAATTATTAAATACGTGGAAGATGCAACAAAAAAGGTTATGTATTACTTTCCAGCTTTATTGGAGTATAATTGTTAAATAAAAAATTGTATATATTTAAGGTGTTGACATGACATACATTATACATTGTGAAATGATTACCATAATCAAACTAATTAACACATCCACCACATCACATAGTTATTTATTTATTTTTTGATGTGATGAGAAGGCTTAAGATCTACTCTCTTAATGCATATCAAGTATAAAATACAATATTATTGGGGCGCCTGGGTGGCTCAGTTGGTTAAGCGACTGCCTTCAGCTCAGGTCATGATCCTGGGGTCCCTGGATCGAGTACCGCATCGGGCTCCCTGCTCAGCGGGGAGCCTGCTTCTCCCTCTGACCCTCCACCCTCTCATGTGCTCTCTCTTTCTCATTCTCTCTGTCTCAAATAAATAAATAAAATCTTTAAAAAAATACAATATTATTAAATATAACCACCATGCTATATAGAACTTATTCATCTTACAACTGGAATTTGTACCCTTTGACCAACATCTCCCCATTTTCCCCATTCCCCAGCCCCAGGTCACCACTGTTCTAATCTTCGGTTCTGTGAATTTGACTTTTGTAGATTCCACATATAAGTGAGATCATATAGCATTTGTCTTTCTCTGTCTGGCTTATTTCACTTGGCATAGTGCCTTCAAGTTTCATCCATGTTGTCACAAATGGCAGGATTTTTTATGGCTGAATAATATTCCATTGTATGTTTATATCACTTTTTTTGTCCATTCATTGGTTGATGGACACTTAGGTTGTTCTTATATCCTGGCAATTATGAACAATGCTACAATGAACATGGGGGTGCTGATGTCTCTTTAAGATCCTAATTTCATTTCTTTTGGATGTATGTCCAGTAGTGGGATTGCTGGATCATATGGTAGTTTTATTTTTAACTTTTTGAGGAACTCCATCCAGGTTGTACCTTTTTTGACAAGGGAAGGCATTTTTAAATAAGACTGATGTTATCTGTTTTTATCTCTATCAAGATATTTGGTGGTTATAACACAGTAAGTGCTAAAGAATGGAAGGAATGGGTGCAATACTCTGATCTGCTATGGGTGCAATATTTCAGTGCATTGGATGGTAAAATGGCTGCCTACAAAAAATTGACAAGATCAGAGGGCATCAAAGTGCAGTCTCACAGAGAGCTCTGGGCTAGAAAATTGGGACCTAGGAGTCATTTAATATACAAGGAGTTACTTAATATACATGAGTATCAAATGTACTTAACTTGTAAAAATGAGGGGATTGGTAGAGATCAGGGTTCCCCGTGGTGTCTTCTGGCTGATTCTTACTTCTCTTCCTTTCGGCAGGTGTGATGTACACAATTTTCCTTTTTAAATCCTTTAGGAGGAACACACACTTAACATTTTACCAGGGTTCCTATCACTCTCTCTAATCTTAATAATCTGTCTGAATCACACAATTGTTACTTATAATCTGTCTGAATCACACAATTGTTACTAATCTGGCCCCAATGTAGATGAATTCCAAGGTTCCTTCCTGCTCAAAAATCCATGACTTTTTAATCTACAATTGGCTGATCATATATTATTGCATACAAATAATAGCAAACGTCTGCTTCTGATTCAGACCATACAATTTTTGGGCTAAAAGACATGTTTTGATTTGTTTGTTTTGTTTTACATATTTGTTTTAATTCCAGTTAGTTAACATACAGGGTAATATTAGTTTCAGGTGTACAATATAGTGATTCAGCACTCCATACATCAACAGGTGGTGCTCTTCACAAGTTCACTCCTTAACCCCCATCCCCTATTTAACCCATCACCTCCCTCCCCTATGGTAACCATCAGTTTGTTCTCTATAATTAAAAGTCTGTTTCTTGATTTGTCTCTCTTATTTTTTTCCCTTTGCTTGTTTTTTTTTCCTTAAATTCCACATATGAGTGAAATCATAAGGTATTTGTATTTCTCTGACTGACTTATTTCACTTAGCATAATACTCTCTAGCTCCATCCATGCCATTGCAAGTGGCAAGATTTCATTCTTTTTTATGGGTGAATAATATTCCATTGTATATATATACCACATCTTCTTTATCCATTCATCAACTGATGGACACTTGGGCGGCTTCCATAATTTGGCTATTGTTGATAATGCTGCTATAAACATAGGGTGCATGTATCCCTTTGAATTAGTGTTCTTGAATTCTTTGGGTAAATACCCAGTAGTGTGACTGCTGGATCATAAGATAGTTTTTTTTTTTAATTAATTAATTTATTTGAGTGAGAGAGAGAGAGAGAAAGAGAAAGAGAGGAGGACGAGTGGGGGGGAGGGGCAGAAGGAGAGAGTCTTCAAGCAGACTCCCTGCTGAGTGAGGAGCCCCAGGCAGGGCTTGATCCCAGGACTCATGCGATCATGACCTGAGCTGAAACCAAGAGTGAGACGCTCAACCGACTGAGCCACCCAGGCACCCGTGGATCATTAGGTAGTTCTATTTTAACTTTTTAAGGAACCTTCATACCATTTTCCACAATGACTACACCTGTTTGCTTTCCCACCAAGAGTGTACGAGTGTTCCTTTTTCTCTGCATCCTTGCCAACACTTCTTGTATTGTTGATTTTAGCCATTTAAAGACCTGTTTGTTTGTTTTTTTTAAAGATTTTATTTATTTATTTGAGAGAGAATGAGAGAGAGCACATGAGAGGGGGGAGGGTCAGAGGGAGAAGCAGACTCCCTGCTGAGCAGGGAGCCCGATGTGGGACTCGATCCCGGGACTCCAGGATCATGACCTGAGCCAAAGGCAGTCGCTTAACCAACTGCGCCATCGAGGCGCCCCAAAAGACCTGTTTTAAATTTGTTCCATGTTCCTCAACTGACAAAGTACTCCTCAAAATTTATATTAATCTAATATTCTAATTTATGGAAATTCTTAAAAAGTGCATTAATTACTGGACTCATCAGCCAGGGGAGCCACAGTTAGCTTTCTCAAACCTAACTGAGCTGAAGAAGTCTAATCCTGTGGTACACAGAAACAATCAGGTTTCCAATGTCTGATGATCTTGATTCTTAGAGATAACTTCCCTCTCTTAAAGAGGAGTAGTCCTCTCCTTTTTATTATTTTTTTTAAGTTTTTATTTATTTGACAGAGAGAGACACAGTGAGAGAGGGAACACAAGCAGGGGGAGTGGGAGAGGGAGAAGCAGGCTCTCCACAGAGCAGGGAGCCGGATGCGGGGCTTGATCCTAGGACCCTGGGATCATGACCGGAGCCGAAGGCAGATGCTTAAGGACTGAGCCACACAGGCGCCCCTCCTTTTTATTTCTGATTGTGTCTCTGTATCTGGGTCTATTAACCCCTCATCCTGATCCCGATTTCCTTTTAAAAGAAGATCCCACTATCTTTTTTACTGAATTTGGGACACCCTGTATGATGTCTTCCTTCCATCCCTAACACATTCTCTTTATCTCAGTTCTCAGTATTTTCACTGTTTCTCTTCTTTTTGTCTGCTGGAGGAAGACAAGGCCAATCCTATTCCATCTCCTCCCTCAAGGAATTCTCTTTTATCTTCCTCTCCGCTGTCTCCTCTAACACTGTCAGGACCAAGAAAACCTCCTTTCCTGGTGCCCCCGGGACACCTGCCCTCTTTACTTCCACCTGCCATTGCTAAACTTGTGAAAAGAGTACATTTACTTCACTCACTCCCTAAGCTCTTGCAATTGGTTATATCCCACTGTCCATTTGAAATTGCTTCTCCCTTGCCTTGATGGGCATTTACTGTATTCTTCTTGTTTTTTAATGTGATATCTATACATTGTAGAAACTTGAAAAGATATAAAAAAGAAAAAAACAACAATCCCTTTAATCATTCTCCAGAGATGGATATACTCACAGCTAATATTTGATAACATTTCATCTTACATGTTAACAATATTTTTTTTAGTTTTTATCTGTAGTTATGTATATATGCCTATGAATGTAAGGGTGTTTATAGATATATGTAATATATGCAAGCATATATTCATATATGCATGTACACTATGATATATAGAGAAAGATATATATACTGTGGTGAAATTGTCTCAATATTAATAGATATTATACTTTTTGCATATCTCTGTAGCATGGAACTTTCTCAGCTCATTTATTATTTGAAAATGTGATTTTAAATGGTTGTTTAGTATTTTGTGTGTACTGTAGCTTCAGGACTCAATCTTTGGTTGTTAGGAATTTAGAATGTTTTTCATTATAAACAAGTACTGGAATTGCTTTCTTCAGAGTTAGCAGTGACATCTGGCATTTGGAATGGCTGCTCCATCTTCTGAGATGAACTTCCTTCTGCCTTTGATCTTTCTTTCACTCTGACTTTTCATTCCTCTCGCTGTCCCTAAACGTAGGTGGTCCTCAAGGCAGCGTCCTTGGCTTTCTTATTTCAGTAGGCTCTTCTCTGGAAAATTCACTTTTCTTACATCTACATTTTCAGTCTTGAAATCTCTCACAAGTTCTATCACCTCTTTTCTTGCTAAAAATTTCTACCCTAAAACCAATGTTTAAAACCAAATTGGACTTATCTAAGCTCATATAAGATTGAACTTCACTAATCCAAATTCAGGACTTTATGTGACTTCCAGATTTGTTTTGTTGAATTGGCCAATGCAAAGCTTCTCATGTAAACTCATTCTCATTCATCTTTTCTACCAGATCTGTGCCCTTTCTTTTTCCTCCTTCCCTTCCCACTGGAATTCATCCTTCATGATTTCAATTAATATTACTTCTATTCACTTCACCTTTAGGCTGCCTGATGTCCTCATTAAAAATAAATAAATAAAGTAGTCTTATAAATGAAAGTCAGTGATAAAACAGGGTCTGATATGTAATATATCACAATATTAAAGTATTTGAACAACTTTTTGGTACTTGAAGTACCCGTATCATAGAAGAGGTTTCTTTTTCAACATAGGAAGATAGAGACAGGGGGGACTTTGTTCTTGTTTCTCCGAGGATTTCTGACCTGTAAGGTCACTTACTATGTGCACCCCTCCTGGGATTGCTTTCCGCTCCTTGAGATCAATATATAGTGTGGTGGGTGTGCCCAAACTGATGGCACCTCTGACATGGTCTGACCTACCTATGGTGTGTCCATCTCCCTGAATTATCATCATGCTCTTTAACAAGAAATCCCTAAAACATCAGCCTACTATGGTCTATGGACAAAGTCAATTCAGGCACTCCAGGTGTGTGTCATTCAGCTCTAATAAAGGATGTACATGTTTTAGATCCCTCATTATAATAGCAAAAAATATTTCTGGCAAATGTTAAATAAATAGCACCTACTATTTATGTGTGTTGTGTTAGTTAAATAAACAGTGTGATTTCTATGTGAAAAAGAAAAAAAATCGAGAGAGCTATTATAGGAAAGTACTTTCATGTGGTGAAGACCATATGTTTGACTAAGGATTTTATCATATTAAGCACCCAGCTGTCTTCAGCCATTGAAGCTTTCTTGGACAGATATGTGCTTGAGTATTCTGAAAGCACTTTTCTGATTGCCAATATAAAGTTTGGCTTCAGGAACTCTCTCTCATATATTTGCCAGAAAGAATGAAAATACTGATGTTTTCCCTCAGTTTCAGGGAGAAAATATTTTAGAGCATTGGAATGTGGGACTGTGGAAGGTCGTATAATTACCTCCCATTAAGGCCTTTAAAAACAGAATGGCTATTTATATTCCTGGAGTTCTTAATGTATCTCTTCTCTGCAGTGAAGGAACGATTCTGTGATATCATTCTAGGTCATTCTGGGTCTCATTTTGAATAGTTCTAATGTCTTAGATAAATTTGGTTCAGGAAAACACTCCTGTTCAGGAAAATGGGGCTGGTACTTGCTCTGTCATAAAGTTATTGTGTAAATCTTAATTCTTTCACCATTTCTGAAGAGGGTGTTTAAGGATAAAAGAAATAATAAATGTAAACATTCTGTTGCCTCTTTAGAAAAGAACTTGAAAGAGAAATTCAAAATTGTCTTGTCCAATTGCTTTCTAATCTCTGTACAGCTCAGCTGTTGTGATGGTTGAGGCAATTAGTAAAAGAGGTTTGTATTTTAAAGAAATAAAAAGTGAAGACCAAAGTCGGGGAAGAAACATTGTTTCATAGAGGTGACCTAAGTCATCAACTTTATGTGTGAAGACGTGACACCACCATTATGTGCTAATTGCTGTGGGTTACAAGAGGGGTCTTTTTTCTCTTTCCAACATTGAGAATTTTGTTCCTTTCATGTCCCATAGTCCCCTCTGCTATCTCTTTCCGTGTTACTTTTCTGAGCCCCACCATCGGTTCTTTCCCTTGTATGCTGTTAAGGGAAGAGGCAGGTGGCAGAGTGAAAAGTGCAGGGATTGGGTGGTATCAGACTTTCTTGGGTTTGTGTCTTGCTTTGCCACAGAGCATAGGGCTTGCCTTTGTCAAGTTCCAATTCCTCCTGTGAAAACCCTAGAATAACTTTCACCTCTCAAAGTTGATACAAACATGAGGTGGTATCTGGAAAACACCTCAGAATAGTTGCTGACACAGAATGAATGCTCAATAATTATTAGGCATTATTGTTCTATTTTCATATGTTGTGTCAGAATATTACTGCCAATTTGAACATAATTATTTTAAGCCTGATAAAAGGGATACAAATTGGCTATTGGAAAAGAAATATATGATAAATAAAAGCAAAAGATATTTGAAACAGATAGCCAAAAATAAAAAGAAACAAGCATTATTAACATAGTTTCAATTGAGATACATGTTTTAAAACAAATAAATACAATAGCATTAAGTTCTCAAATATAATTTGATGCCTCTGGTAATCAATAAATCTTCCTGAATTGGAGGCCGCCATGGAGAAAAATCTTTTGGACATATTCTTAAAAATGCAAGTGTAGGTTGAAGTTGTATGTTTTTTTGTAGAAGCCAAGTATCAGTTTTGCCTGTGGTGTTTTCCACGTTAGGGAAGCTGTGTAGCATGCGGTTACGACCATGAGTCCTGGAGCTGAGTGTCAGGCTTTGTATTCCAGGTTCCTCAGTTAGTAGCTGTATTACTGTGAGCAAGCTACCTAACCAACCGCTTTGTACTTCATGCTTTCATGTATAAATTTGAGATTATAATCGTTCCATGCAATATAGTTTGTGTGCATGCATGATAATTAACTGAGTTAATACATGTAAAGGGATTATAGCAGTGTTTGACAAAAAATAAGTATTCTATATTTATTAGGTGCTATTATTATTGTTATTAGTAGTAGTAGCTATAGGATGATATGCTACTTGAAAATGATTATGTCTGGTAACTTCCCCAGAATTATTTTATGGCTAACGTTGATTAAACATTGAATATCTTCAAAGATTAGAAAAGGCCACTAATTGAGCCTAAAATAAGGAGATTAATATTATCAGTACTTTATTTATTCATTGACAAAGATGTTATAGAGAGCTATAGTTGGGAGAGCTACTCCATATAACAGAGTAAGAATCTATCAGTATTGGGTTGTGCCTAAATTTAAAAAAAATGATTTTTTTCAAGGAGGTATAAATCTATTGTGAAAACAAGAATCACACCTTTATTTTGTTGTAAGATGTAACTCTAAGTCCCTGATACACACACACACACACACACACACACTCAATTCAATCCTTTCTGCAAATCCGCAAGGCAGATATTAATATTTCTATTGTACAAATGGGAAAACTGGAGAGTAGAAAGATTTTGTGACTTGCCTAAGACACACACTGAGTGTGTGGGGGAATTTCCTGATTCTTCATTGTGTCACTTTGTCTCTCTGAATTTATATTCATTTCCTGAGAGGATTGCTGTTATGCCACCCTGTGGACCTTTTCTATATTTTGTTATGTTCAGAAAATGTATCATATTTAAAAAGAAAGTCCATTCTTGTAAATCAATCTCTATTAAGAAACAAGGGTACGTTCGGATGGAGAGCCACTGAAGGTCTGAGGCTTGACAAGCAAAGCTTTGGGAGCAGAAAGAGCAGTAAACTCACTCTAAAGGAATTCAGGGCTCTGGGCTTTCAAAAAAGCAGAAGGCCAGAGATGAGAAGCACATGAGAAACTGATCAGTAGACAAACTGGTAAAATGTGACCATAGTGACAGAGAGGTGGGATTGTAGCTGCGTTAATGAAGCAGGTTCTTGTCAATTTTGGGTGAATCATGCTGACAGCCAGCAGCATGCACCAAAGAGTAAATCATGCTCTCTAGAGGCCTATCACAGAAGGGATGCAACTAATGAGATTCCAGGCGTCAACTCTGATGAGGTATGGACTAGTGCTCATCAGGAACAACTGACCTAGAAACTGATGCCAGTATTTCAAGGGGTATCTCACTGCCAAGCCCCTACCAGTATTTTCAGCTCCAGATGAAATATGTGATTTTTCTAAGCCAACTTAGTGACAGAGCAGCCCTAACTTTTTTTCTACCATTGTTGACAGTGTTTTTTGGACATGGTGTGCTTGGGTAAGTCCTAAAATAGAACAAAGCAAAGGTAGGCTAAATCTTCCTGGTCTTGGGCATAGGGAAGGAAATAGGAACTCTGGAGTCAGGGAGACCTAGATTCAAATTCCAGATCTTCCATTTGGTTACTGTAAAATTGGGGAAGTCACTTAACTCTCTTGGTAAGTTTTCTGCCTCTCTAAAATGGCACTGAGAATACTTCCTTCAAAAAGCCTAGATGACATAGGCAAGAGCCTGACGTACAACATGTATTGAAAAACTTTGGGTCCTACTAGGCCCCTTCTAGTTAGGGACAAGAATCAATAGATAGTGTGCTGTCTCCCTTTTCCTGATTATAACTTCCTCACAATTCTTGCTCCCTTCCTAAATTTGAAGATTCATTCATTCATTCGTTCGACAATCAGATGTTGAACACGTACAGTGTGTCAGCAACTGAGCCAGCCATTGGGACTGTAGATAGAGAATACAGCCTCTGCTTCTGCATTGCTCACTGGTCACTGCAGAACCAACAAATGACTTCAATACAGCGTGATAAGGACGAGATGCTAAGGGAGCCCCTGGGCATGTGAGGGTGTGGGTCATCTGTGGAGCCTTCTGAAGTTATCCAGCTAAAGGAGGAGGAGGGGGAGGTACATTCCCTAAAAAGGGGATTGAATACAAAAATATGAAGGACTTATGTAGACAACCATGGATGGGTCTCTTTCCTATATCTTAAAGGTCATTAATAAGGTTTAAATGGCTTCCAGTAAATTAGTCAGTTCAACTCTAGTCAAGGACACACATTTCCATCTAATCTCTTTTTTGTCACTCACTGCCTCCCACTCTTGGCTCCATCTACTTCTAATTATCAAAAGATTTCTGTGGGACTTGGCTGTGTAAACTAATCAACCTCCAGAGCTGGGCCTTACAGTTGCAGGCACAATCTTAGATGTTTTTCTAATCAATTTAACAATTTAACTGTTGTGGTCAGTGTTGCGCTGACACAGATTTTTAACTAACATCTGTGCTAGTTAAAATGTGTAAAGTTTTATTGGGTATTAACATTTCAAAGCAGTTGCTTCTATACTTTGCATACGGCCTTGAGAAAGAGTGTTATAGATTGAATAACCAAAAAGGATTATGACTCTCTTAAAATGCATGTTATCCTAAGCTTCTACTGTGTTATAGCACAAAAGAACTAGCTTGAAACATTGTTTGAGTTTTGTTTAAAATATTCCATCCGAACAAAAGACAGAGTTCTGGACCTCTGTACTTTAGTTGGAGTGTGTGAGCTAAAATATGTCGCAGTAAACTGAAGTCATTTGCAGAGTGATCCACCTGAGGGCCCCAAATCAGTCTTCACCTACACACATTTGTGATTTTTATTTTAGCTAGGGAAAAAAAAAATGTTGGAAAAGACCTTTTGGACAAAAAGGTCTTTTTGTTTGTATATTATTGGAATACAGTAGTCATCTTTAAAATGTTATACAGGGAAATGCATGATATATAGAGGAAATTCTGAATATATTCATTTACATTACTAGAAATAATTGATGGCTGGTAACTCAAGATTTCAAGGGGTTGCTTATTTATCTATATGGAGCTTGGCTGTATCTATATAGTTCCCAGTGCTTCTGACATACTGGTTAGTTGCTTAGCTGGGTACGAGAGTATCAATTTCAATAAATCTAATACTTTATGACATGGGACTTAAAGGCCAGAAGCAAACCTGTAGTTTTAAACTCTGTTGTTTCAAATCTCATTATTTACCAAAAACTGGAAAAAAGCCAACCAAAGTGATTATGGGGGAAAAAGGCTCTGAACCAAAAATGTTTACTTATTATTCTTAATTATAAGGATCAATGCAGAAAAGCTAACCCTGGTGTAAATGTATGTTTTTGAGCAAATATTGGATGTTTATATTTTGTTTATTTCAAGAGCCTCATTTAACTTTTAGTCTCTGAAAGTGTTACAGTTTGAATGTGGTATTCGTCTGCAGTGCCTGATAGATCAGAGTTGTCTTGACAACAGGAGAGCACTAAATTTATAGATGTACTTTATTTTTCCTAATCTGGTGTTGAGACTTAATGAAACTAAGAGAACAATGAGGGAGGGTCGATTTTTTTGAAAAAACTCCATAGGCTACATTTAACCACATTGATGATGGCAGGATTAGGGAACAAAACTAAAACTAAAAATTTTCTAAAGTTATTATATTTATGTTAGAATTTTTGACTCTTGAGAGAGTAAATGTCTTACTTGGATTCCATTTAATAGAAGGTTATCAGAGTGTTAATATGGAAACTGCATAGCTTTTTAAGATAGGAATTAAAAGACATTTGGAAGTACATTTAAGAAATGGCAGACCAAAGAGAAAGTGCTAGTTTGTTCATAGGAACAGTAGATATTAGATGAATTATTTGCTAAGACATTTGCAGGGAAAAGCAGGGGACAGATGCCAGCAACAGACTTGAAGTTCCCCAGAGAGGAAAAGAAGAACTATGATAGCACAGAACCAGATGATCAAGGTATTAGAATGTGAAGTCTGACAAAAGCTCCAGGCCATATGGAGCCCATCCCATAATTGTGAAATGGAAAAAGGAAGAGATAAACCTATCTCCCCATTCTTGGTTTCCAGAGAAACAAGACTTCACATTGAAGTGCTCAAATATATTTAATTTAGAACAAGAAAATCAAAGATAAATTTAGCTATGAAAACAAGATAATTTGTATTGATAATAAAACCATGCATTTTTCTAGGCAATATATTAATTAAGGTTTATTTGAAACTTATAAAATGAATTGGTAAAATGGACTCTCAGTCCAGTTTATTATGTCATCAGTGTGATTATAGTACCAATCAGTTGCCCAAAGAATTAGTGCAGAACAGTTATAGTTTATATTAGGTTATAAAAAATAATCCTTAGCATCAGAAAATACAAGCATCTCGATTTTATATGTCTCTAATGAAAAATGGAGAATAATATTGTAGGAGAGTAAGTGGAATTGGAGGAAATTTCTGAGATCCTCTGTTGAACAGGATTTATCCTTATTTCAAACACTCTCTACAGAGGTGATTTCCTAAGTTTCGTAGATTGCTGGTACTGTTGTCTAGTAGTCCAAGGACACACAGGGCTCACCAGGTTGTGGATGCACGAGAAAGTTATGCTGGCAGTTACAACGAAGGCTCGTTGAAACGCACCGCCGGCTGCTTGGTCTAATTGCCAAAGTCTGAGTTCACATCCCTCCCCCTGAGTAGAGAAACATTTCCTTTTCCTGTATTCTGCTTAGGACCTTCGATTTTGCCTTTTGCTTCTCTGAGATACCTTCCCAGGTTCCAGAATCTCTCTGGAGTTTCTCATAAACGGTCTCTGCTTTTCATTGTGGTTTTTCTCCAGTTGCATCAGAACTGCCCCCCGCTGTTGCTTACTGAAGCCTGCACTGGAGCTGCTTTGCACCAGTGGGCAGCCCTGCTCATGTTCAGGGTCAGGGATGGCCCCTGGATGGCCATCTCTTATTGCTCTCATCCCACTGCTCTGGCTGAATCACAGCCTCTCCCGGGTTCCACGGGGCCTCCTGCTGGTAGTGGGTCACATTGCACTGGTTGCTGCCTCTGCCATTTGCACCTGCGTACAGTCACTGCTGCCTCCAGGTTTGTGGTCTGCACATGAACTACTTGTAATAAATAATTTTCTCGTTTTGCTGTTGTCATTTTCTTTATTCAGAGTGGCCCCACAGCAGAGTTGCTGGGATTCTAGTATTACATCTATTTCTTTCTTATTGTCCTCTCCTCCTTTAATTTGGTTCACCTTTCTAGATTTATCTTTCCTTTACTTAACTCACCATGATATCGCAGTGTCCCCTAACACGTTAAGAGATATTTACATTTCAGTGTATTTCACTACAATTTTCACCTTTATAGACTAGACAAATATATTTTCAAGGTACTAGAAATCTTTATGAAATAGAACCTGCATTTTATTTATCTGTGTATCTCATATATTGGCCAGAATTTTATCTTAAATTGCGTTGGCCAGAATTTTATCTTAATTAATTTAATGTGCTTAATTGAGAAACCGTTATCAGGTAAGGTAAGAGACACTTCAGTCACAGAAGAATTGTTATTAGACTTTAGTCTTATTTTCAGTTTTCTCCCTTAATTTTTATTTGTCATAAATTAATTCTTATTATTTTTGGTGTAAGTTGAAAGTCCTTTGGTTAAAATAAGTATATATTCGATCAGATGCCTCAGAATTGGGTGAAGGATTGTTTCTTTGTGGACATAATCATGCTCTATTTGTTACAGTCTCTCCATTAAGATTTAAGCTAATTCGGCTATTTGAAAATCTATTATTTTTTCAGACATGGGGTTGTAATCATTCATGGTGTGGTTACAATCATTAGCATGAGAAATCTTTCATTCAGCACCACTTGTGGGTTTGTCTATATTGGTAATTGTACAAAAGAAGTTAAATTCAGTTCAAACATTTCACGCAGAAGGTCCTTGACAGGTACTGGGGATTTGGAGATGTATTAAACATGATAAGGGTATGCAGGTGGTGAAGTGTGGGGGAGGGAGAGTTTGTTTCAGATGGAGGGAACGCCATGTGCAGAGAGCATCGTGAGTGGAAAATACATGGGCTGTGTGACATCAGGTGGTCAGCCACAGCTAAAGTTACAGAAATAGGGAGTTTGTTCCTCCAAACAGTATAATCTAAGATTGCCGATTGCATTGCACATACCAAGTCTCACGTCTTATTGGTGATTTTTCCAAATGATTCAAGAGCAAATTCTAGGTAGTATACACAGATGCTTAAATAAAACTCTTTTGATGACAGGAAAGCATTTTAAAACCAAGCAAAAACAAAAATATGTTCCTAGTAGAATTAGGAAGATGGTGTAGGTACATTTCAAAAAGTGAAGTACTTTGTCAAGAGACTTAGTAGTGACTGAGGAAATTGTAGAATTATCATGCAATAAGCAAAGCAGGGAATTCACATAATACAAGAGATCATTGTAAGAGTTATTCATATGAATGTAACACCTGGAGCTGCCACTGTTAATTATGTAGCTTCATTTGAAAATACCTGTTATCAGCATCTTTTATAAGCAAAGAAGTGCTAAAACAGCTCCCACATAATCCATGAGGGAAATTTCTATTAATGGAATGTTTTTCTGGGAAAGGATCGCAGTGATATGAAGCTATCAGAAACCTTATGAATACTTCAATTGGGACTGCCTGAAGAGAGTATCTATCTAGTTCGATCCTTTGTTTTACAGGTAAGTAAACTAGGGTTCAGAGAGGTAAAGTGGGTTGCTCAAAGTCACACAGCTGGTTAGTAACAGAGATGGCTCTAATGTATAGTGCTTGTCTTACAGATTTTGCTCTCCCTGTCCATCCCTTTATATTAGCAAATAAAACAAAACAAAACAAAACAAAACCCTCTTTCTGTACTCTCAACACTTCTGAGTTTTTGACACATTGCAATTCTGACACAAAGTACCTGGAGTTAGCACAGGCTCCACAGGCCAAGGGTTCAGTCCTACAAGACCGACCCCCATGTCAGATGCCAGTG
Organism: Mirounga leonina; assembly: GCF_011800145.1. Lineage (NCBI taxonomy): Eukaryota > Metazoa > Chordata > Mammalia > Carnivora > Phocidae > Mirounga > Mirounga leonina. The sequence continues at coordinate 26,417,316 of NW_023270451.1, forward strand.
GCAAGCCCCCGGTTGTCACTCATACTTCTAATCAACAAGCTGTGAATCAAGAGTTTCCATAATCCCCTCTTCAGCCTAGTTAATTTGCTAGAATGGCTCATAGAACTTAGGGAAAGCGCTATCCTTACTATTTTGGGTTTACGAAAAGGGATACAACTCAGGAACGGCCAAGTGGAAGAGGAGCATAGGACAAAGTATAGGGAAGGGGTGCAGAGCTTCCATGCTCTCTCCCGAAATCCTCCATGTGTTTATCAACCTGGTAGCTTTCTGAATCCCTTTGTTTAGGGCTTTTGTGGAGTTTCCAATACATAGACATGATTGATTAAATCATTGGCCATTGATGATGGGCAGGACCTCCCCTGTCCTGGGGAGTCTAGGAGGTGCCGAAGGTTCCAACACCCTAATCGTTTGGTTAGTTTCTCTGGCAATCAGCCTTCATCGTCCAAAGTCACTGCAATAATATAGACTCAGATATTGTTGAAAAGGACTTGCTATGAATAACAGAAGACTCCTATCACCTCCAGGAAATCCTAAGGGTACGAGGAGCTCTGTGCCAGGAACCGGGATGAAGAAAAAGTATATATTTCTTATTGTATTACATATTAGGTAGTTAGATAAATAGGTATTTGTGGGAGAATTAAGTGGCCTTTCCAAGTCACTTAGTTTCAGAGTAATAATTAATAATAATAATAATGCAGTCCTTTTAGGTTTGCAATCTTTCTATCATATCATACCACCTTTTGTGAATAAATACATATTTTGTGATCAAGGTGATAATATGATCCAGAAATACCAAATTTCAACTAGAATTGATTTGTATTTCTTTCTGTGAAAATTAAATGATTTTGAGATATTTTGAGATAACTTTACCAGTGATGTGAATTACTTTAGCTTCCCAAAGATCAAAGGGATCTTATATTTGTTATAATGTATATGTATGACATATGCTTTAATATGACATTTAATAAACTACTCAGAGTGGGGAAAGCTCATCAGGTTGGGTAATGCCATTGTCCTCACCTCCACTGGATCAGCAGACCATGAGTCTCCACGACTAGACAGTAAGGTCACAGGACTTCTGAGAGGGATGTGGCTTGTGAAGGGCATTCCGTGAGATGAGGCATTTCTTCCGTATTAACGGTCATATCTAAGGATTTTAATTTCAGAATATAAAACGTAGGAAACATGCAACCTTAATTGTCTTACTAGGTTAAGAAGTTTGTGATTGTTACTTCAGGAGGTTGCAATCCTTAAGAAACATCAGTACTGTGTCACGCTGGGTCCTAGATGGCTTGGAGACATTCCCTGTTTGGTCCACGCCACCCACTTTTGCTCAATCTCCTACACTGGGAGGCTGGAGGAGCTCATCTAGCTATGTGCTTCATTCATTGCAGTGAGACTGGTAGAAGCTATGTGCCTTTTCTAGGAACCTGAAAGTTGATATCCCAAACCAGGAAGAATCCTGGAGATAGTTATCAGGATCCAGAGGGAAGAAGCAGGAGGAGGAGAGTGGGAGTGATGGGTGAATAGGCCAGCAGAAGGGTCATTCGGATGAGTCCTGGAGTAATGGTGATGATCACCTTCAGCCGTAGACTTGGGTGAGCCTACCTCATTGAAAGGGCGGCAAGGGGCAGAGCAGGTAATGAGGATGGAGTATGGTTGCTCAGGATCCTGGGGAGAGGCAGAGATCGGAGTCTAAGGCCTAAACAAAACACAGGGACATTAAAATGCCCTTGGATACTTGGGGTTGGAATGTGAGAATGCACAGCTCCCAGCCAAGGTGGCCGGTGCAACGAGAGCAAAATCTGAGTGGAAATGCACAGGTGGGAAGAAAATTCAGACTTCTATAAGGGGTGCAGGTCTTTAGAGTAGCAATTCCCTAACCTAACTATGCATCAGAAGCTCCTTGGAATCAGGTTCCTAGGTTGGTGGTTAGGAGATGCATTCTGACTTTATCGGTTTTAGTTGAGATCAGGAATCTGTGTTATTTATTTATTTATTTATTTATTTATTTATTTATTTATTTATTTATTTTTAAGATTTTATTTATTTATATTAGTGAGAGATAGCGTGAGTGGGGAGAGGGGCAGAGAGAAAGAGATTCCCAAGCAGACTCTGTGTCCAGTGCAGAGCCCGATGTGGGCTTGATCCCAGGACCGTGAGATCTAGACCTGAGCCAAAATCAAGAGTTGGACGTTTAACTGACTGAGCCATCCAGGCACCCCAGAATCTGTGTTTTTAAAAAGAATCCTGTAAGATTCTGATATACAACTGGATTTAGGGTTTACATTCCTCTGGAAATTCTTTACAGTACTAACAAAGTGATTCGATATTTAAATTTCAGTGTTTAATAAAGACTTTGGAATACTTATAAGAGATTACTTTCACTTTAGCAAATGTCTTTAGTCTATATAGAGATCATAAAAATAAAAGGCAAGACTTTTCTTTCCTACTCTTATACTCTTATACCATTGGAAAAAGTTTTTCATTTGAAATAAACGTCACTGGGATCAACACACAGATACAAAATTGAAACATAATCTCATGCTCCAGTGCTTAATGGAAATGAGTACCCACCAACTAGACTCTGGGCAGGAATAAATAGAAGCATTGACCAGTAGTCAGAAGAAGCATTGTAGCATTTATAAAGGATGAGTGATGCCTCTTCAGAAATGTAGCACAAAATATGCCATTTGAAGGAATGCACACACTATTAACCTTTTTATAGTTCAAGTCATTAGAATGTGATGTTGAATATTTTCAGACATCAGAAAAGATGGATTTACCATGAAGCAGCTTGTTAGAGCAAAAAGAGCTCTTGATTTCAAGTCAAGGAATCTGGGATCTATTCCTCAGTTAGCTACCAACCCAGTGTCCCTGAAGAAAGGAGCGGGGCTACATGTCCAAAGTTTTCCAAGATCTAATATTCTATGATATTTGTCCTTGCAATTTAGGATTCTCAAACAGAAATGGGTCAGATGACTGTAGTATTATAGCGGTTGGCAGAAAAATAAAATACATCAATACAGCTTATATTCTTCCAGTAAGAGGCTACAACTAACAAGATCATTTCTGGATTTGCCTTTTTATATTCCCTAAATCCTTAAAGCTCTTTTAATTAGAAAAAAATGACAAGCTGTTTTTTCCTGGCTCCTTGATCTCTTTTCTTCCTATAGACCGTCTGAACTTGTCATTCATTCATTTACTCATTCATTTAACAAATATTTATTGACATGTATTGTGTACAAGACACTGTGATACTTAGTATGAAAAATCTACTCCAAAGGAATTTAAATATTAATAGAGATGAGAAATATACAGTGTTCCAGAAAAGAAGAAACACTGTGGTAGAAAATAATGATTATCCTAAGAATTCAGCTAAGAGAGCTTATTTCTGGTGTGATTCATATTTATAGAGATGGCATGTGAGTCACATCCTAAAGTTCAGATAGGTTTGGAAGTAGAAATTTGGTGGGGAGCAGCCTTTCAAACACAGAGAAATGAAAGAACTGGATCATATTTAGAGAACAGTGAATAGTTTAGCTTGGTGTACCAGACATGTGAAGGAGATCCTTGGGAAATGAGCTGAAAACATGGGCTGGATTAGTAATGGTGAAGTGCCTCTAGTGAGGCTCACAGGTTTGGCTTCTCAGGAAGCAATTTCCTACAGATCAGGCCATTTCTGGGCCTGTTAATTTCTTATTTCTGCCTTCAGGACACCTTTGCCATTAGCTGTGATCACCATGATAGTGTGTCTATGTTTCCTCACACCGGACTTATTTCCAGGAAGACATTTGACTGGTATCCTGGCTTTGAAACTTGGCCTCTGATATGTAAGACTGGGGTGCCAAAGGTTAGGTTCAGTCTTTCTACTTTCTTGACCGTTTTCTCTCAGGCTATACTCTGATTTTATTAATTCTTCATCTTATCCCTTCAGTATGTCTCAAGATGGTTTGTATGTTGGAAAAAGAGACTGTTGCTCACAATACAAGAGAAAATCTGGGCTTCCTAGTAAGAAGCACTAGAGATCCTGGGTGTTCAGAGGTTCGTTTTTGTCTAACAACCTAGCATACTTACAGATCTGTGACTGTGCGAAGAGATTGCAGGTGTTTGAAGAAGTTTCACTTTAAAGAACAAACCAAACCTGATCATTAATTACATTTTAAAACCTACTTTTGTCACCGTGAGAAGAAAATTCCAAATCACTTCTTTCAATATCCAATGTCTCCTATGCTGTTTGCTATATTCCTTTGGAACCATTTTGCCTACCTCTTTGAAATCTGTTAATTTCTCCCCCTCAGGGACACTTGAATCTTCCATGGCATTTATTTGCTGTGTTGTTTAAATATCTTCCAACAAAACTAATAAGTGGATTTGATTTGGAGTGTAGGTGATCTAGAATGTGAGTTTTAAAAGACTGAAATTCACTACGTTGCTATGTCTAACAGCATTAAGTGTATGTGGGGCTTGTTCTGGGCAGGACTGAAGGGGGGAACTTTATCTTCTCGTTCCTTAGCCTTCTCCTTTGTCCCTTCCCTTTCTGGCCAGTGGCCCTGGGTTTTCTCTCAGAAGCAATTTTTGCCTGTTTCCTTCAAATCCTGTGCTTTGGTAATGCTCCATTAAACTCATTCACAAAAAGGTTTAATAAACTGGTAACTCTCAGTGGGTTTCCTTTATCAAGCTTATTTGCTTTTAACAGCTCATATAATCCTAAACCAAAGGAGTTATTTTTTAATAGGATATGTTAGAAGTAGTGAGGCATTCCTTGCTTCTTAAAATAAATAATGTACCCTTTACTGTCTCCCATCTCAACCAAGAAGAGCCATTGTTTAATTAAGTATTTGTTTAGATGCTTCTAAAGCTCCTTGTTAGGTATTATGTTAAGTTTAGTGAATACGCCTGATATTTTATGCCTACAAGCTTCCTGCTTCTAGTTTGCATTTAGAATATGTTTCATTCCTCACGTGTTTGGTGTTTTCTACTTACATCTAATGAAAATTCTGTGCTGCTGTCAAAATTCAGAAAGCACAGTTATCATTCACTGTGGTAGGTCAGGAAAATTTAAATTGGATTTGTACTCTTCAAAATCACAGTCTGTTTAGGCATAAGCAAATTACATGCAAATGATGTAGAAAATACCAGGTGTATTTGTTACACTTGGATATGACCTTTGGGAGAATAATATTAGAAAAGTGCCTGGCTGTATCATAGGACCATTGGAAAGATCTGGCAGAATAGATGGTCATCTGCACATAGAAAAAGTATAATTTCTTTATGCAATTGCTCATATGAGAATCTGATTCCCTCTCTGATAAGTAAGTAAGAGGAAAAGCAAAGACAGTTAGCCCCATGAATGTGCTAATGGCAAAAGGACAAGTGGCATTACCTGCCTTTAGTGTTTAAACTCATTTCTCTCATTTACCTTCCTTTAATCTTGTTAAATCAAAGAAGAGAAGAGAATTATGGGAACGCTGCTGTGTCAGGAATACCACATGCAACTTAATTTTATGATAAACTTGAGCTTACTTATGTCATTCACATCATTATTGTACTTATGGCCAATAACCCTGCACTTTATCCTGACTTACATGTTATGGTAAACATATTATTCTGATTTTGCTGCCTATAAGAAGTTGTTTGAAAGAAAAAAAAAAGCAGGCAAGAAGTTGCACAGTTTGGCAAAGTATTCCATGAAGACAAAGTAAGTCACTATTAAAATGATATGGTTTGGGAAGTGCTAAGTAAAGGTCTCTCCATCTCGAAAAAAGAGCCCCCCTCTTTGATTTAAAGTTATACTATATGCTTAAATATCCCTCACACTAGTGCTCCTTCAGGTAGATTTCATAGCATGTGACCCACCAGTGCTCAGGTGCTGAGGATACCATACAGGTAAACTCTGAGGAGGGAGGGCTGGGTGGTAGTGTGTTGGGATCATAAGGTTAGGTGTGGATTTTAGAGGATTGAGCACTGCCAGGGTGCCAGCAGAGGTGCAAATAGAGGCACTTATGTAGCTAGGGGAAAAACAAGGGGAAAGGAACTCCAAGGAAGAAGAGTGCTAGAATGAGGAGATGGGGAATCTAAATTTCATCAAATCTTTTCGTATTGAGGGAGATAATTTTACATCTAGTGTTATTCATTTTATCCCATTTGATTTTAACTTGTCAGAAGTCACCATGAAGACATTTGGTTGGGAAAAATGATATATTGAAACATAATTTTAGCTTCATTTTTTTAACTATAGAAACATGGTTCTTCTTTCTGTCAAATTTATGTCTCTGGGCATTTCTTTCCCTCAAAATGCATGGATGCAGAATCAGAGAGAAATGAGTTTAAATACTGGCATTGCTACTTAGGAGTGAAGTGATCTTGGGCAAGTGAAATAATTGCACTGACCCTCCATTTCTCCTTTGTGAAATAGAGACAATAACCTTGATGAAATTTTTGAGGAGAAATACGGTGATATCTGTATCTCGTCTGGTCGAGTGCTGACACACAGTAAATGTTCAATATTAGCTAGTATCTTTATTATGGATACAGGTACCTCTCTGCTGACACATTCTGACAATTCTTTCTTTCTGGAAGTAAGCCTATTGGTCAGATTTAACACACATAAATGAAATTTCATTTCTCTACAACTGTGAAATCGGAATCATTGGGCTGTGTCACCTTTTTCCCCTAAAAGGTACAAATATGTGCATAATTAACTCGATGTCAAAAAAGTGGGTTAAGAGAGTCTTAGTCTAACTTTTTTTATGTCAAGAAATTTAAAGATTCTATGTTTGAAAACTGATGTGGCTCTTTGTGCTCATAATGAAATGCACACTAGTCTTGTTTCTCCCTGGCATCTTGGATAGGGACCCCTGCTTACTTTGGCAGACCTCTATGTGTAAAAAGGTATCTTCGAAATATAGAGCATGCTGAGCTGATAGATGCTCTGGGATCTGATGTTTTCAAAATGGATAAAACTACTTATTCAGAAACTTGAAAATAGAAATACAAACTTTTTAATAATATTAACATAATTAATAACCCCAGTGTAACCCTAATGATTCATTATATGTCATAAATTCCTTTGCATATCTTATGGATAACTCAACTTTTTCAGTGTGGTCTCTTCTATTATGTATCTCAGTAAGTGTGATTCTCATTTTTTTGCAATTACCACAATATCCTAAATTGATGTTTCCACTCTTATTTTGCATGTTCTCCTCTCCTTAATCCAAACTCAACTGTAGATTTCTCAAATCCAAAGTTTCCTAACAGAACTGGGAAGTATAGTAAAAGGTCATAAGTCATTGGTCTGGGCACAGCAGGCGAAAGGTATGATAGAAAGTTTGTGCTATGGGGCACCTGGGTGGCTCAGTTGGTTAAGCATCTGCCTTCGGTTCAGGTCATGATCCCAGGGTCCTGGGATCAAGCCCTGCAAGGGGCTCCCTGCTCAGCAGGAAGCCTGCTTCTCCCTCTCCCACTCCCTCTGCTTGTGTTCCCTCTTTCACTGTCTCTCTCTCTGTCAACCAAATAAATAAAATCTTAAAAAAATATATGTGTTATTTGAACTTAGTGTATTGCATTCAAATTGGATAAATGGATTTTTTTTTTTTTGAGAGAGAGAGAGAGAGAGTTGGGGGAGGGGCAGGAGAAGGGAATCTTCAAGCAGACTCCGCGCTGAGCATGGAGCCAAATGTGGGGCTAATCCCACGACCCATGAGATCATGACCTGAGCCAAAACAAGAGTCACATGCCCAACCGACTGAGCTACCCAGGTCCCCCTGGATTTATCTTCTTTTAACTTTAAGACTTTGGCACTCATCAAGAGATGAGTCATTCTTATAATGGAAGGAACCCATGCTAGAGAAGGGGAACTATGGGTCCTGCTCTTATCCAGCTCATCATCTGACAGTCTTACTGAGAAACTAACTTGAAATTGCACATAGATTTTCCTTGTTAGTACACAGCTAACAACAAAGATTTCAAGTTATCAGAATGTAATTGATAAATATTACAAAACTGGATTATTGCTTCAGGCACATCCTTCTAAAGAAGCTCTTGTCTGCTGTATTGTCACATTTTAAAAATGGCCCCAGTTAATAGTTCAGGGTACCTTTTTTTTTGCCCCATGGCCTTTCTTTTGACTTCTTCTAGTGCTTTCCCCAATTAGCACATTACCTAATTCATACTGGTCACTTTTTCAAAAAGTATTTGTTGAATATGTATATATTTATATATCATTGAATTGCAAAGAGCTTATTGAATCCTTCATTATCTAATCTAGGAAGGGAGTACATGGCTTGACTAACTTGATATAGGAAGATAACCCAGAGCTTTCAGAATCAGGGGCACCCAGATTTGAATCTCTTCTATCATGCACTAGCTGGAAAAATAAAGTAGCTTCTCTGAGCCATATATATATATTTTTTTTTCCAGGTAAAATCCATGTGCTTTATTTTATTTTATTTTATTTTATTTTATTTTATTTTATTTTATTTTGTTTTTTTAAAGATTTTATTTATTTATTTGAGAGAGAGAGAATGAGAGAGAGAAAGAGCACAAGAGGGGGGAGCGGGAGAGGGAGAAGCAGACTCCCTGCTGAGCAGGGAGCCCGATGCGGGACTCGATCCCAGGACTCCAGGATCATGAGCTGAGCCGAAGGCAGTCGCTTAACCAACTGAGCCACCCAGGCGCCCCATCCATGTGCTTTCTATCACATAGGATTTCTGGGTAGATGAAGAGAGAGAGAAAAAAATTCTCCCAGTCAGCTTCCTAGAGGAAAATACAGGGTACACTGTAATGGGGAAATGAGGGAAGAGACTATTTTACAAGGTTAAAGGGTATCTACACCCAGTCTTATGAAGCATCCTGGAGCTAGCAACAGGGGGAGCCATACCTAGGTCTGAAGGAATGAGGAGAGTAAAGAGTTTGCAGAACCCAGAGATAGTGTTGTGCTGTAGGAGAGAGGCATCTGAAGCTGTGGCCTGTGGTAGAGGGATGAGCTAGACCATAGCTCGGCAGGGAGTGAGATCAAGGAATAAATATCCTGACTTCTCTTTATTCCCACTCTCCCATTGCCTGCTACTGCCTCTGACTGGCCAAGTCTCATACCGGTCTACTCTGGGGAACAGAGCAGGGTAGAAAGAAAGATCTTTCTCTCTACTCTCTCTTTCTCCCCATTCTCTCTCTCTTTTGTTCTATGGATCCATCGTGGACATAGTGCTTGCTATATAACACACACGGTGACCATATAATTTACTGCCTAAATTGCAACATTTCTGAGAGCAAAAAGGGACAGTACTATTAATAATTGCACTGGGACAACAGGTATAGAGCAGATTTGTGCCAGGCAAATCAGGGCTTATTGTCGCCTTACTAACAGAGCATAATAAGCCTAGGTAAATGTGAATTTCCTTCCCTTCCTTTAATGCTTTTTTCAGGTTCTTTCCTCTTGTAATAGAGTAATGTGGGTATTTTGAGAAAGAAGATTGGATTATTTTAATAAAGCAATCTAGACTCATCTCCCTGTGGCAGGCTTTCCAAAGTTGGTAATTATTACTGAGTCCCTTGCTAAAATCTGCCAGAAGAATGAGAAAGATTTAGGTTATTCTTTAAACCTAAAACCTGATTATCTTGTTTAGTAGTTTCTCCCAGCTTAGAAACCTTGTTTGAACACTAAAGACAGTAGAGGCAACAGAGAGTCTATTACTCAATAAATGGAATATACATACTATGCACAGGGGAATTTGGTGAGCTATTTATTCTTCTCTGGCACAGCATTGCTGTCTTACTTATATCTTAAAACCAATTACTGTACATGTTGGTTGCTTTGATTTGGAAGACACCTGTGATTAATATATTTAGAAGGAGTGAATATTGGTGATTGAACAGGAGTGGTTTTCAATGTCATTATATGTAACACAGAACAAGAAAAGGGAGAATACTAATGAATGCAGGGAATTAAGGAGATCAACAAACATTTCAGCATATGCTGATAGGTACATATAGACAAAAATAATTTTAGTTAAGCCAAGAAGTGTCAATGTGATCAAATATTATGGAGTGTATTTGGAACAAAAGAAGCTCTAATTGTGAAAATTGTGTGTGGTTTACCTCCTATATGCTAGAATTTTTGACAAGATAACTGGGAAATAAAAAACCTTGGCTATTTCTGCTTATTAGTATTTCACCTTTTATACTTTTTTTTTTTTTTTTTTTTTTTTACCGTTTGTGACAGCTAGGTCAACATCAGTGCCCTGATGCTTCCCTTTGAGGTTTCCTGGAGTCATGTGCAGCCTGGGCGTGAACCCACCTCTGATGCTCTTGCTCTAGCTTACTGACTTTCTTGAAAACATTACCTTTGCCCCGCTTGGATGGGTCTCTGTTCTCGTAAGCTCTTGCATTGCTTCTTTGCCATGCATCCATGTTTGAATAAGGTCTCCTCAAGGAGTGACTTATTCCTTTTCTCCAGAGACTTCTTTTTAGTTAACAACTGGAAGAATCACTTGACTGTGACTCTAATGGATTGGGGTGACATCTGGATCACTCAGCCCTAGTGTTTTTCCAACCCTATTGGAAGATAGTGTATATTCCTTAAGGAGAATGCCTCCTAACTTTTCAGTGAGGGTTTTTTTTTTAATTAAACATTTTATTGGTAAGCAAATATTCAATCTTGTCATTCAACCTGTCTGTGCCATCAATGAAGTCTTAATTCTCTAGAGTTAAGGTGTCCTGGCCTTGCATTATACAAAATTGTTTAACAAAATATGGGGCACATACAACAATATTCTAGAGGCAGGATTTTGTATCCCATAATTGATATCATGTTATCAGAAATCTTCCTAAACCAAGGTTGGTCACAGCCTCAGTGAAGGGCCAAGCCTAGATTACAGGCTCGCTAGTTTTTCATGATATGTTTATGCAAGGGTTTGTAGTCTCTGTGAGTTGTTTCTGGAACATTTTTGAGGTAGCCCCCACAAAAAAGAACCAAGGAATTTTCTCAACTTGACCATACTTGTTAAAATCATATGTAATTATAAGAAAAAGATCTTTGCTGCCAAATACATGTTTTTAAGTTGAAAAGTAGAAATTAACAATTTTTTTATCCACTACGATTATCATATAAAGGTAAAGCAAAATTTCATAAATAAATTGGTTGACTAATATATTTATTTGTTCACCAAATGCTTTCTGAGTCCTATTACACACCAGTGTTCTTCTACACACAAGGGGTACATGACAAATAAGATGGGCACATTCTCTAATCTGGTGTTTATGTTTTTATTAGGGAAGACAGGCAGTAAACAACTACAAAACAAGTAAATAGATAAACCAACAGAAAGTAGCAATGCTATGTCAAGATTACTATGCTTGAGTAACAGAGTGGCTGCTCTTTAGGTTAAAGATGGTCTTTTAGAGGGGGTTACTTTCAAATCTAGGTTTGAGTGACAAGGTGCATCAGCAAAGCAAATATCTGGGAACATGCCATTCCAGTCAACAGGAATAGTGGGCACACAGGCCCTGAGACCAGAACTAGGCTGGCACATTCCAGGCACTGGAAGAAGGGCAGGGGAGCTGGAGTGGGCAAGAAGGAGAGTATGAGAAATTGTTAGGAAGGGCTTGCAATGTCCTATTGGTGCCTGTAAGTGAGTAAGAGGAGTTCAGATTTTATGCTAAGTTGCTATGGAATATAATGGAGGGGGTTACATAAGAGAGTGATGTGATATAATGAGCATATTTTAAATATATTCTGGCTGCTTGGTAGAGAATTAACCACCATAAGGAAGCAAGGGTGAAAGCCTTGCTTCACTGAAAAGTTATTGTGCCACCAGTGAGAGATGGCAGTGGCTTGCAATAGGGTGCTGGTGACAGGGATGGAGGGAAATAGGCGGAATGGAGAAGAGTCTTGTTTTGTGGATATTTTCCTTTAGAATATGGCCTACATGAATATAATAGTCAATGACTTAGCATCAGAAGATTGTTTCTTTCTGATTATTAGAACAAGACTTCCTAGGAAAGAACTCAAGAGGGATTTATATGTGCCTTTGCCATAAACCTTGTCCTTCTTTTGTTTGCTCGGCCTCTCATCTAGAATACTGACACTTGAACTTTCTCATGTAATACTGTAGGAAAATCCCCCATAGTTGCCTCTCAATCTGCTCCTATTGAAGGAATGCTTTGTGTTAGCCTGACTCCCTGCATCATTTGTGTACATGTGTAGTTTATAGATTTTCCTGCTGTTCAGAAAAGAGTGATGATAACCTCTCAAGCCAAGTTGAAAGAAGGACAAGTATGGCAGAAAGGGATGCCGGGGGCATAAGTTGCTTTGGAGGATGAAATGACCCATGCTGAATGAACTGGATAGGAAAAAAGGGGATTTGAACAAACAACCCTTGGACAAAACACAGCCTGTAAGTGATGTGAGGGATAAATCACTGAAGCTCCTTACCAGTAAGCTAAGGTTTCCAACAAGCCCAGGTCAGGCATCTTGATTAAATATTTAGAAGAAGCTCTGAAAAAAGAGTGAGATTTAAAAAAAAAAAAAAGGCAAGTGAGAGGCAAGGAGAGAAAAGTTTAGGGTAGAAATGGAGCTTAGCAAAGTCAAAGCAAGAAGAGGGGAAGAGTTCCATATCCCACTCCCCTAAAACACAAGTAAGCAAACAAACGACAACAAAAAACCAAAAATCAAAGCGAACCAAACAAACCTTAGTTTCTGAACAAAAGCCTGGTCGACACTTTGGTAGAAAAAACACTGGCTTTAGAGTCAGGCAGGCCTGAGTTTGAATCCACGTTCTGTATTATATGTGAATTTGCCAACAGGGCACCGTCTCTGAGTCTCAGTTTCCTCATTTGTAAAATGGAAATGTAATGCTGAAATCAGAGTGATCTTGGAAAAAAATTTAATGACCTGGCACATTGTTTGAATCCAAGTTCTGACTTTTTATCTAAGTGTCTTTGGCAAGAGAGTTAACCTTTTTAACCTTGGTTTCCTTATCTGAAAAACAGGACTAATAACTATGTCACAGATTGCTAACATATTATCACTACTTTATTGTTGTTGGAGTTTTTATTGTTTAAAAGCTTGGCCCAAAGCAAGGTATGGATAAATATTATTTTCTTTCTGCTATTTTCATTCCTTCAACACTTGTATCTCATTATCACTCTTCCTCCATCACAGAAAATCTTTTTCTTCCTGCAGCATTCAAGTTATAGTCTTCAAGTTTGCATAAATGAGTATATGCCTGCTTTGAACTATTTTTCTCCCAAGATAAATGCATGACTTCTTCCTCTCTGTTTGGAATAATTTTTAATAGTTTCCCTTTTTGCTCTCAAAATTGTCCCAGTTTGGACAACAAAATACATGGTCACGCCTTTTATGGTTCCTGTTACTCATGAAATCATTCCATATGTAATTGGAAATATGTATCTTTGGAAAACTCAGTGCTCTATGAAGGAAGATTCAAGTCAAGATTAAGTTTGTAAAAACGACTTTCTGAAAAAAGCAGTGTCTTGTTTACCAAATATGCAATGAATCTACCAGCAAGCCCTGATTAATGGGGGCACTCATGATGGCTTGTCACTCCTGGAACATTCTGGGGCAAACCAAATGCACTCCTGTAGGTCATTTCCTCAAGCTGCAGGTTATGAAAATACCCATGCTGTTGAAAAACATTCATGGCTCCACTCTCTCCCAAGTATAGGTTGTAGGGTTGTCTTTGTGATTCAGGTGCCATTACACACACATGGGGGAAGTTTGAATTGTCCTTTGTCATCCATGTCATGTGAGCTTGTCAAAGAACCACAGCTTTCTTTGGGAAAATGATTTTTATATGTCCCAAAAGAAAATACAGCAGGATGGTGCTGGGGACCTACTGGATGATATTTTTTGGGATGGTGATTTCTTTTTTCAACCTGTAATATAGTGGAGAAAAAAGCTCTTTTAAAAATTTAGTCTGGACCTAGCCCTAGCACCATGTCAAATTGGAGAAACCATGAAACTTTGAATCCTCAATATTTCATTCCTGCTTAAACAAGTTATAGTGACACTTGTCTATTTTCTTCATAGGGTGATATTTGATTCATAATTCGATTATTGTACATTCTAACAAGAAAAAAGGAGAGGAATTCATAATGTTATAATTGATCAGTGTTAAACACTTTTTTTTTAAAGATTTTATTTGTATTTATTTGAGAGAGAATGAGACAGAGAGCATGAGAGGGAGGAGGGTCAGAGGGAGAAGCAGACTCCCTGCTGAGCAGGGAGCCCGATGCGGGACTCGATCCCGGGACGCCAAGATCATGACCTGAGCCGAAGGCAGTCGCCCAATCAACTGAGCCACCGAGGCGCCCCAGTGTTAGAGACTTTTAAAATTCATCTCACTCCCCTCCATATGCCAACCCATACCTCACCACAGTGTAACTAGAAACTCATATAAAGCAGTCACACAAACTAGCCTCTGCCTTCAGGTAGCTTGCTAACTTCTTAGAGTTATACACATGAAAAAAAGTTGAAGAAAATGAGAATACGGTATAAAATAAGTGCTAAATTAAGTTAAAAATGAATACTTTAGGACAGGATTTGGGGTTGTGTTGATTGTTCAGTCCACTTAGCAAAGAAAATCTCTGAATACATTACTACTTTAAAACCAAGCATTAGATGGCTTAGACTTTTTAAAGTATTGGATATAAGTTTGGATGTCTGGCAGAACTAGGGTATCAACTTTTATTAAAACAATTTCTTCTAGAAAAAAACATGAAATATTCATTGCTAATATTAAACCAAACTTCCTTTTATATTAAATCTAGAATTAGAATAGGATACTTTTAATTTTTATAACAGTAGGTGCATTATTCTATAGCAATAATAGCTGCAATTTAAAGGCTTGGTGGGTGCTAGGTCTGTGGTGTAAACTGTCTCATGTTATCCTCCCAATCTTCTTAGGAGCCAGGTATCATTATCTCTGAATCACAGATGATGAAACTGAGGTCAGTGCTTTGGTCAAAGTCACACTGTTAGACATTGATAGCGATAGTTTTCAATGCCAGGCTTTGTTCTTACTATATCACAGAATGCAGTTTGTGGAGCAAATTATTATTGTGATGATGTTTTCTTCCTAGATGTCATCACTGCTTTAGTGGAAGTCACAGTTTACTGCTGATCTAAATGCTTGTTGAACACCTATTTATTCCTACTTACCAGATTGTCATCATCAGACTTAACTGCTTTGCCATTTGATGACCCTTACCTCTTAGTTTCCTTAGGATTAGGTAGATGTGAGGCCACTTTGGCTTTCTTTGCTAAGGAGTTTTGGATATGTCTTGGTCCTGGTCTTCTAGCTTGACCTCAAATACACCAAGCATTTGATGCCATAGTTAACATTTACTACCACTGACAGGAAGTAGCAGCACTCAAAGCTTTTCTGTAAAAGAAAAAAAAAAGCCCTCACAAATCCAAGATTCAGAACAATGGAAATTACCCAACATATAGGAAACTTTGCTTATCTCTCTGGTGATATTTTAAAAATAGAGCATTAAAAAGGAGCCTAAATTAAAATCTCCATTCCCAACTGTTTGCTCTAATTATTGTTCATGGAATCATTCCTTTGCTTCTTAATTTTGTTTTTTACATCAGTGTATGCCTTAAAACTGGGGTGAATGACATCATATGTCAGGGGATTTGGAATCATAGTGTTTAGCAATTGCTAAAATCATGAAGTTTCACAGAATTTTTGTTTTATATTAAAAATTCATAGAAGTAGTATACTTTAATCATTACATATTCTTAACTATTTTCATATAAATGTATTGTTTTAAATTACTTTCACATAGAACTGATGTTTTGGGAATATATGCCACATTTTCCAGTGGTTTGAGCTATTTAGCCCCAAACAAACTCACGTTTTCTGGTGATGCATGTCCTATAGTTTGAAAATCATAAAGTTAAGGAATTTTCTTCAAGAAGATCTGTCTGGTGTACTGAGCTACTCATTATTTATTCAACAGGTTTTTTTTTTTCAGCGTTCACTCTGATTAATGACTATTCAAGCATTGTGTACAGACTTAAAGCTAATTTCATCAAGGTCCTTGCTTTCATGGTGGCACCTTTAATATTAAATAATAATAATAAATAAATAACCAAGTAAACTAAAAAATGTCACATATTGATCAGTTCTGTGATTAAAATAAAGAAAGATATTGTGAGACGGAGTAAATGGGCAATTCTTTAGACCTGGTAGTTCAAGAAAGATCTCTCTGGGGGTGTGATATTTTAAATGACACCTGTATGATAAGAAGAAGCCAGCCATTCAAATCATATATTGCACTAATTTCCAGGCATATAGTTCCATGATAGAGCAAAAGTGCTAGGGTGGGAATGAGTATGACTTGTTCTTTTACCAGAAAGAAGGCTAGTGGCATAAAGAGCGAGTGGAAGAGAGGTGAATGGTGAGGCAAGGCGATGAGATTGTCAAAGCCCTTACAGATTATGGTGCCCAGAGTTTGGGTTCTATTCTAAGCATGAAAGATGTCAGTGGAAAGCTTGAAAGGGAGAGTGACATGATGTGATTTATCTTTTTGAAGATCACTCAGTATGCTGTGTGGAGAAAGGATTATAGAGGGTAAGAATGGAAGCATAAATGAGCAGTTAGGCGGGCTCTGAACTGGTGCAGGTGAGAGATGATAGTGGCTCAAACAGGAGTAGTAGCAGTGACTGTGATAAATTTGGGATATGTTTTAGAGGTAAAGTCAAAAGGACGTGTTTATTAGGTGAACAGAAGCACTAGCGTAAGAAGAAGATAATTGTCAGAGATTTTAGCCTGAGCAACTGGGTATGCCACTTGGTAAGATGGAGAGGATGATGATTTGAAAGAGTGAGTCAAATCTCCATTTTGGGAAATTCACCATCCAGGTGAAGAAGTCAATTAGGATACAGGAGCCAGAGAAAGGGTCAGGTGGGTGTGTTCCACTCAGAGAGAACTGCAGATACAAAGCCCCAAGTCTGGACTAAATTTGTTGAGTTTTAAGACCAGCAAGAGAACTAGTGTGTCTGGAGCATGAAGCAAGAAAGACACCAGTAGAAATGAGGTCACAGAGGTTGGCCTCAGGCAGGATCATTCAGGGTCTAAAGGTCATGCAACAGAGTTTGGACTGTATTCTGAGTGTGGCAGTAAGTCATTGGCGGGTTTAGCCCAAGTAACACAGTGTGATCAACATTTTTCAAAGGATTACTCTGGCTGTTACGTAAAGAATTGATGGGGAGAGGGTGGTGCAGGGAGGAAGAGTAGAAGAGGAGGGAAGAACATACTAGAAGGCGATTGGAGCCAGGGATATGAGATACCTTGCAGTGTGTGGGTGACTTCTGCACAGACACACGTTTTCACACCCATGTTCCATATGCTCTTTGAACATCCAACTAGAGAGTCAGAGAGGTGAAGGATCTACTTATCATTATAGAAACATAAATTTACATATTTACATAACATAAGTCATTTGTGCATAGTTTTAGTCTGTACTCAATTTTCTAGGAATGTGAGTATGTGTATATTTAAGGAAGTACTGTCCTTGTTTTGTTCAGAACTCTGCCAACAGCTATTCACTAACTTGGAAAATCAAGTCATTGATGGCAGTGCCTCCATAGTATTTAAGTGGCCAGTAACTCACATCTATATCCACCTGCATTTGTGTCATCTTATTGATGGTTCTTTGCATAGGTACAAGCATCTGATACCAACATGTCTTGGAGAGTAGTAGTATCCATACATTTACATGTTGAAGTACATCTTATGGAACACTGTACTGACTTTTTGAAAAATGTGTGGGTTAAAATATCAATGAATTTTATTTCAGAGTGCTGAACTATTGTTATATAAAGGGAACCACTAGTGTGATAAATTGAGAACCACAGATCTAGGTAATGATGGATAACATAGGTTTCTGGTGATGACTGATGTTAAGCTAGATAGACTTAGATCTGATAATCTCTTAGAGTAATGTAATTACTCTAAGAACAGACAGCTAATTGGCCACAGATACTAATTTTGAACCCAGCTCAGACTGTTCCAAAGCCCATATTCATTACATCACACCCATCAGTGTAAGTATTTATTTTCAGAAGTTTATTTCCTGTAGTAGAGTGTCCTGCTTACATCCTTAGCCCAGGGAAAGTATTTTAAAGCTGTCCCTCTACTGGTAATAAAGTTGTTAATTCAGCCAATTTAGTGGTTAAAATAATTAAATTTGGATGGTAAGAAGAGATACAATAATTATTTGGTCTATTATATGAAAGATAAATCCTGATTGATTTGGGCTTTCTTCCCCCCCCCCCCACCCCCCCACTTCTCGTTGTTGGGATATCTTGCACAAAAGGCTGGGTTTTTATCATGGTTTCTAATTTAAACTTGAAAATAGTTTCTATTTGTTTTTAATTATCTTCCTCTTGTCACAAGCTTATCTCCTATTGGTTAGGTAAATACTTCGTAACTATTACAAATAGAAAACACATACAGATTTTTACTTTAAGATTTTAGAACTAATACTTGTTTACTAGAAAAGCTGTTCAGTTTTTATCTCTGATTTCCCTTTGTAGAAATTCACTTGGTAAAATGTTCTCTTTGGTGTCAATATCAACAGTATTATTATTCTGTAGAAGAATAACTGAGAAGGAATTAACTTGGCAGTAATTCTCATGTAGAGAAGTAATTTTGAACAGACATGACAGTTTTGTGAGCCATAGTTCTAGGGACTGTCACCAAAGCATTTTAATTTTAATGTAAGAATTCACAGCATTTTAGAAAAATAGTTGCTAGGAATATATCACCAATATTTTGTTACTATATCAAAGGATTTTTTGATAGGGTTTTGACAATGGGGAAATGTAAGTTAAAATACTAAATATGTCTTCTTTTGTTTGGGCCACTTTGCATTGGAAATTGACATGGTAGTCAAAGATTGATTTTTAACATTTCACTTTTATTGTGAGGCGATGAATAGCTCGGATCCACAACATCATAGGAGATTTCTTAATCTTCACGTTGCACCTTGCTCTTCATGGTGATTTGTGTCTGGCTTTGTCTTATGGATAGAAAGGGAAGATGCACTTTCTTACTGCGTTGAAGATGTAAAAGAAATTAATTACACTGCCTGTGGTTACTATCTCCACAGAATCAAATTACTTGGTTTAGGAAATATTTCATCTGTTAAAAATCCAGTGTGGACCAGAGATACTGCGCCACAACCAAGTAAGAGGTGCAACCTCAAGATAAATTTACTTTTCATTACTCGGCCTGTGAAAGGCAGGGCAACACATGCCCAAAAGCTGTCCCAATGAGGCACCAGAGACACTGTCATCCTTTCATTATCAAATTGAATTGTCAGCCATTCCTATTTAGGATCATTTATGAGTGGTTTGAATGTTACTTAACAAGCTTTATGTTGCAGAGTAGTGTTACATATTGCCAAAGAAGGAGGTTTCTCTTGACTTCTGTTTATCTTTTGGCATCAGTGCTTTTGACAAGTAGCAAATGAAATTCCTCTTCTAAAATTAAATCCAGCTTCATTTCTGTCTTTCACCCATAAAGGATGAAACATTATTTGCTTCTTGGACAGTTCCTGTACTCTATCATCTTTCATTACTTTTGTAAGTTCTGTCATAAATGCTTTAGCTCTTTGGCCTTGGCTTCTAACTGCCTATTATAGAGATAAGTGTCTGGGTTTGATAATATAAAATCCTCAAATGTTGCTTTACCTGCAATTAAAAAGTACTTTACAAGCAGCATTAGGGTAGGATATAATCTTTCATTTCTCTATTGTATTTGCCTTCTCACACAATTTTGGTTCTTTATGGCCACGAAGAGCAGTGTTTTTAAAACATTTGGGACAGTTCCCTTTGCTGAGGTCCATACCTGAACACCTGCCTCTGGACACCCTCATGGGGCTGTCCCACAGCACCTTAAACTTGACCTGACTGCTATTCCTTCCGGTGTTTTCTCTGTTGTAGAGGTTGACAAATTGTGGGCCTTGGGCCAAATCTAGCCTACTGCCTGTTCTTAGATGGCCTTACAGAAAGGTAAGAATAGTTTTTACATCTTTAAGAGAAAATGAAAAAAATATTTCATGGCATGTGAAAATTAGATGAAATTCAAATTTCGGTGTCCATAAAAATGTCTTACTGGAACACAGCCACACTTACTTGTTCATGTGTTGCCTGTGGCTACTTCGGTGCCACAAAAGCAGAACTGAGTAGTTGTGATGAAGACCGTCTGGCTTTCAGAAGCTTAAAATGGCCTGAGCTATCTGGCCCTTTACAGAAAAAGTTTGCTGACTCCTGCTCTATTTGAATGGAAGATTTTGCCACTCTCTCCACTCTTAATCTCCCATCATCAAAACTTCAGAATTCTCTACCAGCCTTCCCTCTTTCACATGCGTCTCCTGTTGGTGTAGATAAGGAGCATCTCCAGACCGGACTCCTCTCCTTTAGTCTCATTTCCGCAGCTTTGCACACGGGTCCTTGCCATCTATTGCCTGGACAACTGCAACAGTTCTCCTCCACCCCAGTTTCTCTCCAATCAAATTCACATTCTATTTGAGTATTAAAGCTGTCGTGTTCAAATTAATAAATTAGATCATTTCTATCCCCTATTAAAGATGTCATCAGGACCTGCTTCCAACAGAATCAAGCCCAAACTCTTCAGCATTGTAGCACATCCCTTCATGCATTGGTCCTGGGTTCTCCAGTTTTATCTCCTCTGGCTGCTGTACCCTCTACTCGCACCCTTGCAACCCCGAGTCCTGCAATGCAGTACTTCTTATTGTCTGCTTAGTATGTGGCTGCCTTTTCTTTACTGCCCTTTTACTGCCTTCTAAATTGCAAACTCAAGTTTTTTTGAGATTCAGCTTAAATGTCATATTTGAGAATCCTTTCCTAGAACCTTCAGGTAAAGTTCATTGTTCTCACACTGCATCTCAGCACTTGTGTAGATATCGGAGCTCTTCCTCCTTCTTGTATCCTTAGAACGTAGCATTTGTCACGAAGATAGTAAATATTCATTGGCTGAATAAGTGCTCATATACTTTTAGATTCTTCATTTTAATTTTGAATTCATTTTCATTCAAAATTCTAAAATAATAACCATCAAGTCTGTTAATTCTGTCTAGTCTAGAATGAAACTCTGATTTGTGGGCAATTACCCAAAAGTCTCAGATAGGCATCTATAAGCACTATAGTATTCATTATTTAATTTTGTGGTTTTCTTTTCCTTTTTTTTTTTAAGATTTATTTATTTATTTTGGGGTGGGAAGAGTGGGAGTGTGGGGCAGAGAGGCAGAGGGAGAGAGAAAGAAAGTCTTTTTTTTTTTTTTTAAGATTTTATTTATTTATTTGAGAGAGAGAGAATGAGAGAGAGCACATGAGAGGGGGGAGGGTCAGAGGGAGAAGCAGACTCCCTGCCGAGCAGGGAGCCTGATGCGGGACTCCATCCAGGGACTCCAGGATCATGACCTGAGCCGAAGGCAGTCGCTTAACCAACTGAGCCACCCAGGCGCCCGAAAGAAAGTCTTAAGCAGACTCCGTGCTGAGTGCAGAGCCCGACAGGGGGTTCGATCTCAAGCCCTTGAGATCACGACCTGAGATCACGACCTGAGAGCACAACCTGAGCTGAAACCAAGAGTTGGACGCTTGACCGAATGTACCACCCGGGAGCCCCAAATTTTGTGGTTTTTCTAACTTGCAACATTATGTACCAAGGTACAAATAAAATGTACTAATTTATCTGTTAACTCTCTCCTTTCCAAATAACTATTCGTGACCTCTGTAAAACAAAACAAAAACAAAAGCAAAACCCTTTCTATTCTGAATTTTGTTATTTGTTTTATGTTGGCCTACTATTTACTATAGTTTTTACTACTTGTGTAGGCAGTAGTTAAATTTTCAAGTTCAGTTTTCAAGAGGAGCAAGTTATGCATAAAGAGTTTGTGAACATGTTTCAGTTCCTCAAACTGGCCATTCGTTTGGAGAATTAGCTAAGCTCCTGATATTCTCTCATTCTCCCCTGGTACTGTCCTTGGATTCACATTACTGCTTGTTAGCAACTCTGTAGAAGGCTAGACATGGAGCTTATTGAGATATTTTCCCCGTGTCCTGTAAAGACTGGTTAGAGGGAAAAGAATAGAAAGCCATCTGAAGGAAGATTTTAAGATTATCTATGAGTTTCATTCATCTGTTATTTTCATGGCTCCATTTAGTATGGATAATAACAGTGAGACAAGCTTCTGATTATATAGTACTCTATACTTACTCAGAGTGCTTGCGCCTACCTTATGCCTCCTGCCAGGAGGGCCTGGGTGGTATTGTTAGAGTGATTTTTTTTAAGTGAAACTGAGGCTTGGAAAGGTGAAATTACCTGCTAGAATTCTTACAGTTCATTAGAGCTGTGGCTGAGATTAAAACCTAGTTCCTGACCCCATGTAGTTTTTCTGTGGTTTTGTTTTCTTCATATAAAAATATATTGGTTATGAAGCTGTTGTCTCTTGGCTCTAAAGCTCCCTTCCCATACTCTGATTTGTGGTAAGGGGGCTAGGACTCAGAGTGCTTTTCTTTACCAATTGGCTTCTTGTTGGGTTCTGCCGGTAGGTGGATATTAGGAGGGTAATATTGTGCCTGCTGCTCCTGTCAGCATTCACCTAGCAATAGCTGACAGAAGCTTCTTTGGCCTCGCCCATTATATCTCCGCAGAACTACCAGTGCCTGTAGTGCAGGGTCTCTCTTCAGAGCACCAGGGCTTTCTGTCAGCTTCTAGGTCCGGATAGCCACAACCCCTGTCCTCTATTTTTCTAGCATTAGAGGTGGTAGCTGTTCTTTATAGTTATGTCCATGCTACTTTAGTGTTCCTTTCATGCTTTTTCATGGGATGGCTTTTTATGGCTACACTGGGAAGCTTAAAGGAAGAAAACAACAAACTCATGTCTCTAAAAGGCATTGAGAATATATTAACAGGTAGAACACCCCGGAGATCACTGTCTTCTATAACCCAGTGATGATCATGGGACATGCTGGCATTGAGATAGGCTTTCTGAGTTCACTGGGGATGTTGGAATTCTGGAGGCGAAAGGCCCAAGTGGCAGACCCTTCAGTACCTGTGAAATCAGTTTCCCGCGCTGTCTGCTCTCTGTTGAAATACTTGGTTTTGTTTGGTTTTCCTGACAGCATGCTGCATGACAGCATGCTTAGTACCAGAAGTGGTCCTGGAAACACACTTTCAAAGATGATATTTGGGCATTGGTTTGTTTGTACATCGTCTTGAAAGTAGTGCTGACCTCCTTGCTTATGGTATGCAGTGGCACACAATTAAACTATTACCTGTGATGAAGTACCCAGTGAAGTATTGAGGAGATCAAATGGGTACTGAACTTGACTTGTATGGCAATGATAACAAGTACCAAGCCTATGCGGTGGGATGGCTTTTTATGGCTACACTGGGAAGCTTAAAGGAAGAAAACAACAAACTCATGTCTCTAAACCCTTGTTACAGATCATCATTAGAGAGAACCAGGGCTCGCAAAAGAGCCCTAAAAAGATTCTCTTGTTTCTTTTTGCTTTAGAGTTAACCTCACTAAAAACAGACCAAATATTATAGTAGGCTTCCCATGCTTGATGTTCCTGGAATTAGTTAGCCCAGGGCCCTTGCCACATAAGGGGATGTCCATTCTTCCCAAGAGCCATCCCAAACATCTCCTATTGTCTCTAGACCCATCACTAGAAGCAGCTTGCAGAATACTCCATGGGAACAAGTGTAAAGTCTCATCCAGGATGAGATAGCCTATATTCCAGAATAACTGTAAGATTTTGCTAATTTATATTGAATAGTTCCTAAGAGTTTTAGACTGAGAGAGAACACTTACAACTGGATTAGGCTAAATTTATTGATATGATAAACCTGCTAGAAATTCATGATGTAGTGTTTTAATTTGTGAAGTTGGAAGTGATTCTACAAATTTGGTTAACTGACTGAAACTTTGAGTTAATGGTAGTCTGCATTCAGTGAAGTCAAAACTTCCAGCACTACCATGGCGTAATACCAAGGAAGGAATCAAAAGGCGTACGGAAGGAGATATTTTGCAGTAGATTTTCCTATGTGATTATCACAATCAATCTCTCCCTGCCACCACCACCAAACATATATACTGTATTCCCAGCGAGAGCCCCAAGGACATTCCTTAATTTAGGCATTGAGAATATATTAACAGGTAGAACACCCCGGAGATCACTGTCTTCTATAACCCAGTGATGATCATGGGACATGCTGGCATTGAGATAGGCTTTCTGAGTTCACTGGGGATGTTGGAATTCTGGAGGGGAAAGGCCCAAGTGGCAGTGCTTATGACAGAATTAGTAGAAGGCAGCAGAGGAAAAGTGGCATTGAGTATAGTTTTTTCCTGCATGGATATTTTGCTTATAAGTAATTATTATGGTACCCATAGGAGTAAAAGATTACGGGCACCTTATTAAATGTTCTTTAAACTCTAGGAAGATAAAACTCTAGATCTGGTGACCAGAAGCTTGAGTCACCATGAGAGAAGGTCCTGGTCTGTCACCAAGATTCCAGACTAAGCCAGTTCACAGATCTAGAGGCCAAGTCCTCCTAAAAATGAACCCTGAAATATTGCCACAAGTATATGCTTAATCTTTCTCCAAGCTTTCCCCCAAAGGGACCTACGGCCACTAACCAGGGCAACTATGTACTTGGGAGAGGAGAATACCCAGGAATTTTTAGAGATCACTAAATGTGTTCTCTAAATGTATGCTAATTCATGGGGTCCCAAAATAATAATGCAGTCCACCAGTCAAAGTGGAGATATGGGTCAAGTGACACAGGGATGGGACTAGGGTGAAGCAAGCAAGGTATTTAGGGCACTAGAGTTGATGATGTACCTGCAGGTTTATGCAAACCTGCCTGAAGTCTCAATCCTGCAGTAACAAAGATAGTTTTAGAAAAACCTTATCCCCTCAGTGGGTTCATAAAACCACCCTGTGAGTATTGCCTTAATATCTGTGTGTATAATTGGAACACACTTATATGGAAACTGTCAAGTTCAACACATTGGCCCTGACTCATGAAGTGAGGGTTACTCTTTTTTTAAAGATTTTTATTTATTTGAGAGAGAGTGGGGGGCGGGGAGGAGCAGAGGGAGAGGGATAAACAGACTCCATGCTGAGCTTGGAGCCCGATGCGGGGCTCAATCCCGCAACCCTGAGATCATGACCCTGAGATCATGAGCCAAAATCAGGAGTCAGATGCTTAACTGACTGAGCGACCCAGGGTCCCCTGAAGTGAGGGTTATTCTGGCAGAAAGGGCATGTGTAAGCTTCTGGAACTTTCCATCTCTGCCAGAATGGTGAACCTAAAGTAGTACTGCATCCCTAGGAAGACTGCAGATCATTGCTAATGTCAAAAACTTGAAATATGCAGTGGTGGTGATTTCCATTGTGTCCTCATTTAATTCACTTGGTTGGACTTTGAAGAAGATGGATGCATCTTAGAGAATTACTGTAGATTATCTTAAATGTAATCAGGCAGTGATTCCACTTGCAGCTGTGCTTCCAGATGTGGTTTCTTTACTGAAGCAAATCAACACAGTCTGTTGGACCTGGTACACAGCTATTGATCTAAAAAGTGCTTTTTTCTGTGTAACAGTTTGCAAAGATCACCAGCAACAGTGTGCTTTTACTTAATATAATCAACAGTGCATCTTTGTAGTCTTGTCTTAGGGTTGTGTCAATACTCCTTCTCTCTGCCTTAATTTAATTCTCAAAGATTATGGTGGTACAAAGTTTGGTTGGTGAATTTGGATTTGGGAGACAGCATATACCACAAATGTGCTGCTCTACCATATTTATTGAGTAATTCAAAATGAAGCAAGAAAAGGCTCTGCAGTTAGTAGCACACGAGTACAAAATGCTCTCCTGCTTGAGCTTAATGAGCCATCAGATCCAATAATATTTGTTGTATCTGGAAAATAGAAATGTTTGTGGAACTTCTGACAAAGGAGAATTGCAGTTATGATTGCCAGGGTTTGGAACAAAGCAGTGTCTACTTCTACAGATATATCTTTCTGAAAAACAGTTCCCAGAAGATGATCAGGCCTTGGTACAAATAGAATGCTTGATCTTGGACCATCAAATGACTATGCAAATTTAGCTTCCATCATGAGCTGGGTATTCAGTTAGGCATGAACAGTTATAATTTATCATTAATGGAAATCTAAGTTTGAGGTTATGCTTAAGCAGATACAAAAGGCATGAGCAAGTGTCTCAGACTTTTACTGCACATATTCCTACTGTATTACCCCTCCCCTTTAATTGCATAATTAAGGCCTCATGGGGGAATTTCTTATGCCTGTTTGAGTGCTTAAGAGTGCTCAACTTGGTTGAGGTAAATTCATGATCTTTTTGGACAAGTCAGAGTGTGAAGATGTTTGTATTCTACGTGAATGTTCAACAAAGGGCATCTACCAGAGAACCAGCTCTGAGTAATCATGTGGATAAGATGACCCCTACTCTGATCTTCAGTTTGCTTCTTTTCTCAGCCACTCTCATTCTTGCTCAGTGGGCCCGTAGACAAGCCACAGAAATAGAGACTATTCCTGGGCTCAGCAACGTGGACATCCCTTACCAAGACTGGACTGATTACTGCCAATCCTGAGTGACTAACCTGATAACCACAAAGGTCAACACTATATTCTCAATATGACACCATACCCATTTGGAGAGGGGGAGCCTCATCTAAGGGAAGGTTGATTATATTAGATCTTTTTTAATTATCTAAAAATTAAGGTGTATTAATGACTTCTTGATTCTGTTAGGTTGACTATTACTATTTAAGCTTAGAAACCTGCATGGATCCTTGATTTCCATCTCTCTCTAGCTCTTCACTCTTTCCCCATCCATATTTCTTATTGTTAGAAGGAACCTATTTGGCATTACTCAACACAATATGCTTTTCCATACCTTTGTGCCTCTGGAAGACCCAGCTTCTCTATTCTACCAACCAAAATATATCTAACATTCAAAATCCATCTCAAGTATCACCTCCTTTAATTTCTGACAATGCTTTATATGCCTTCGTAGCATACCATTCCCCAGGAATATTGTAAGAACACATTACAAATGCATGTTTACCTTTACTAAACTGTGTATCCAATGAGGAGTTGGCAGTCCTATCCATTATTGCATACTGCTCTTCTGATTCCAAGTCAATGGCTATCATGTTAATGGTTCTTAGTACATATTCAGTGAGTGAATGGAATATGCTTCTCTTTCAATTTTTAATCTTTTTACCACTATATTGAATCACAATGATATTGGGGTCTGTAGGTCAACTTAGTTAGTGATAGTAAAACAGTGTGATGTATGAGAGACAAGCATTGGTCTTATAGTCAAAGGCCTAACTCTGGAATTTGTTAGCGATGTGACCTTGACAAAGTCATCTATTTAACCTCCCTGAGCTCCAATTCCTTCTTTTCTAAAAGGAGGCTACTTTTAACTTTGTAATACTACTGTTTCATGAGTTACATCAAAAAAGAAATAAATTATAATATAGAATCAATTAACTTAAAAATTTTTTCTTTCGTATTTTTCATTTTTACATAGTTTAAAATAATTGCTTAAATATTGCAGATAAAAGCGTTTTTGTTTTTCTTTTGAAGATGATCAATGCTTGAAACTTTGCTTGGATAGAAAACATAAATCTTTAAATAATTTATTATGCATTTGTATATATGAATATGCAAATTTTACATGGGATTAATTTAAAACTGAAAATATTTATAACATGTTATTACAAAGAATTTGTCCTACATTTTGAATCACTATAGTGACAAGAGCCAAATCATAGTCTATGAAGAATTCTTAATTCTTTTCTTCATTCAGAAAAAATCATCAGATATGAGGAACTTAATGCCTGTTAGTTTATTCATTCCACTGACATGAAGAAAGATGCCTGATTCACCCTTTGCTTGTCAAGGTGTTTTAAATTTTGCCTTTGGGTCAAGTAGATATTAAGAGATATATGTGCCTCAATGCATGTTTTTATATGCCACCTCAAAAAATTACTTTTGCAGAATTTCACTTATTGCATTGATGTTATGCTACCAAGCATACCATGAGGGATGCTATAGGAAATTAAGTTCATTATTGATAGATTGCTACCAAGAATATCCTTAATATTCTGGGGGCGCCTGGGTGGCTCAGTCAGTTAAGCATCTGCCTTCGGCTCAGATCATGATCCCGGTGTCCTGGGATCGAGCCCTGCATTGGTCTCTGTGCTCAGTGGGGAGCCTACTTCTCCCTCTCCCACTGCCTGCCTGTCTGCCTACTTGTGCTCTCTCTCTCCCTCTGTCAAATAAATAAATAAAATATTTTTTAAAATCCTTAATATTCTGTATATCCTGCTATTCAACATATTGCCCATGGACCAGCAGCACTGACATTACCTAAGAACTTATTAGAAATTCAGAATCACAGGCCTTAAGTGTAGATGTACTGTCAGAATCTGCCTTTCAATAGGATCCCCACATGATCCATACACACATCCATAAGGCATGAGAAGCATTGGGCAACATCACCCAGTAGTGTCTTTAATCTCAGATTTCTCATAAAATTATTTTATCATAAAATTTATTATAAAATAATAAAATTATTTTGAGTACTCATAATCAAGGGAAAAATCAATTTCTCCAAAGCAAGTGTTTTTTTTTTCTTTTTGTTACACCTGTTTTTTCAATTTTTTGAACACCGTGAATGTTGTGGTTTATCCTATTTATCCCATTTCTCTCTTTGCCTTAGCCACATCTTACAGCTCGTGTTACATTTGTTGAGTACTATATGGCAGGCTTTTTTGAAAATACTTTTCTTAACCTTTTGCTTGTTCCTTTGTATGTTGTCCACCTTTTCCTTTTGCCTCGATACTTTAAAAAAAATTGTTATGTGGTATATTGGATGCCTCAAATATTTTGTGGAGTGAGGTAAAATATAAAGAAATAAACCCAACATCAGCAGCCTAAATATTTCTAGGATTTGTTATATGGTTTGAGCATTGCAAACCTAGACCACTCACTCTTCACCACCTACCCGTCTGAGCATCATAATTAATGTTCACTATGAAGATCTTGAAGGCACTCTGGGGGTTACAGTTATCAGAGAAGTATTAATCATGCTCAGCACACTAGGCTGTACTTACTGAGCCAGAAACATGAACTAATATGTTTTATAAAGATTTTAAACAAGAGTGGAAAACCCAAAAGATTTCTGACTAAATCAGAACATTCACTTCAATTAAAACATCCCATTTCATGAACACACTGGTGAATATCAGTCTTTAAGCCTTTTATGGACAAATTATTTTTCTACTCTTTTTTTTTTTTTAAACTGGGTCTATAATAATTTTCTAGGAATTCAGAAATCATTTACATCAAATATGTACTGATAAAACAAATAGCAGGTAAATTCTGAGTTAACATCAGGCTATATATCTTTACCAGCAGGCAGCCAAATGGTTGAACCTACTGCCTCAGGAGGCCATTGAACCAACTCTGGTAGCTGCATAATTTTATGACCAGTAATATAGCTCGCACGTTATACATGCTAAGACAGGGGTAATCAGATCTTATGCTTCAGGGTATAAATTAATCACTGCAGGGTTCAGAAAAGAATCTCCTTTACCCTATGAACAGAATTGAATAATTAAGCAGTGGCTGTATTGGTGTTTTTAAAGCCTTCTTCTTAAGGATCAGCGCTGGTTTTGAGAACAGTTCTGAGGCTTGGTGGGGGTGTTCCAGCTCTTGAGTAGAAGAGGAGGGGCGCGATAAAGTCGAGCAGTTTATTCTGGCAGCCAGGCAGGTTGGGTAGCTTCCTGATACCACACTGTTCAACCTGATTTTCATTAAAAGCTCCAAGTGCCTGCTGTTAAAATATCTCCAGGCAGCTGGGGCAAATGGGCCTCCGTGCCTATCTGGAAGTCTTGAGGTGGATTTTCATCTTTTAATCAAGTCTCCTTGTAAAGTGGGGAGGGTGGTTTTTTCATGTGTGGGGTTCTTTCTCCTTTTTCTACAATTCACATTTTACATTTTAAAAAAAGCATCTTTATCTGGGATTGGGGAATTAAACCTTGAGTTCCTTTTCAGTAAAATAGGCTCAAGGGGAAACTGTTAATCAAATGGCATTGAAGGCCAAGTGTGATCAACTACCTAGCACATAAATCTCTTCAGGTTTGCTTACATGGTTATTGAATGAAACATGTCAAACGTGGTTTTGTGATAATGCAAGGATACTGTATTCCATGGAAAATAAATTTTATTTCCTATATCCTCCTGCTATACCTCCGTATTCAGCAGTTTTAAATTTAGACAAAGCAAAATAACTTTCAAGTCATATCCCAGGAGTATTCCTAGTAAAAGGAAACTGAAGAATGAATCATTTCTAAATAATGACTTACATGAGTGACCTAGATACCCAGTACTCCTAGAGATGAAGGCCAAAACTTTATTGACATACCTATTTATTGACCCCAGTAGCCTTCTAGATGTTTGTATATTTGGTTTTCTTTGCCTTTTCGTTGTTTTCACTTTGAAATAAGTCAGCTATTATTGTGTTGTTAGTCCAGCGGTGAGTTAAATGTATTTGTGCAAAATAGTATGATTTCATCAAAAGATTTACTGTATCCTTCCAGTGAGCACTGAGGCAGGCATGGAAGTTGAAATGAAGGCAGCGATTTTCTCTTTAGAAGCTCATAATCTGGTTGGGAACATAGGACATACTAAAAAAAGTTACATCATGTTATAAGCAGTGTCAGGTTAAATGTCAGATAACTGGTGTCAGCAAGGCCTATGTATGTTCAGAAAAAGGGAGATCAGCATGACCTGGCATGATTCATGGTAGGAGGCCAGACTGACACTGACCCTGAAGAGTATGCATGTTTTGTAGGGGTATGGGGGAGGGTATTGTGAACGAGCATGGGAGTGTACAAAGTCTGTGTGTTTGGGGACTCATGAGCATGGTGTGGAATGCCCATCATTGCAGAATGAACAAAGACTTGAATCCAAGAGGGAGTTGAACTGAGAAGGACTGAGGATATGTTTTAATGATAATAGTAAGTAGGGTTAGGTAGATAGGAGTCTTATCCTTGAGGAACTTGAATACCAGGCTAAGTAATATCCTACAGAGATTAGGAAATCAGTGACTTTTTTTTAGTACAGTTGGCCTGTTGAAGGCATATCTCAGGAAGAACAACATGGTTATAGTATGGAAGGTAGATCAGAGCAGAGAAGGGCTGGGGTCAGGGATCCTGGTTTGAATACCTTCCAGTTGTGACACAGTTATGTTTATATTATCTGCCATTCACTTTCTGGTTTCACAATCAGAGATTGTGATTGATCATATTGGTTTTTGTTTCTGTATTTGTTTTTCTGGAAGCTCAAGACTGTCCTCTGCCAAAAGAGAGATGAGAGATGGGGTTCGATTTAGCAATGAGCACTAATGTGCCAGGAGCGCTGCTACTGTCTCTTAGGCACTGTATTCAAGTATCTATGTGTTTGGATGGACAGTGAACACAATTAAGTATGTGTCCCTAAATCAATGTTGACTTCAGTATGCATAATTTCAGGATCAATTCTCTCTTTCTCTCTCTTCCAGAAAAATAACCAATATTTTTACAAAGCTGTTTTCTTGAATTAAGCATGCATTAAATATTTCATCTAGACAATAAATCTTTGTGTCAGCAGCTATCATAATCTCACCAGATTTCATACTGCCACCTTTTTATGACACTCTAAGATAGCAAAGTAAACCAACTCCTCAGACAAATGAGCAGTTCCAACTGCTCTGAAAAGTCAGTCAATATTGGTAGAGTGCCCACTGAATGGAGAATTCTTTCCTCTGTGCCCTGGGAAGATATGAAGAATTAGATGACTAATCTGCCTTTGGAAAGACTGCAATAGAATGAGGGAAAGAGGGAAAGCACATATTAAAAGTTTAAACTAAAACCTAAAAAGACCCTTCAAAGAGTAACAGTTCTGAACCAAATAATCACTTTTTCCAGTCACTTCACAAACATCATCACATTCACCTCTTGTATCAGCTCTATGGATTATATTATTAGCATCCCTAATATTTCAGATGAGGAGGCTGTAGCTCAGAGAGGTTGGCCATCTCATCTTGCTCACAGTCACATGGTGGCAGAGTCAGATTGGACCTCGTGGTTCTCTAACTTTTGCGCTAGGTCTCCTTTAAGGCTGCTATAATCAGTTACGAAAAGGCAAAAATGCCAAAGTTATTGTTTTTTAATTCCAAATAAAGTGATTTGGAATGTTGTACAGAGTCTTGCTTTGAAGCCAACCGGGGCTGTGAAAAAGAAAGTAACCCAGAATAGGTAAGAGTCTTTAAGAGAACATTTCAGATCAGGAAAATGGCAGACTTGTAATCAGAATACAATAAGGCTACAAGCATGGGGTGGGAAATAGGAGTAGTCAGTTGAGGTGAGAGATGAAGGGAGATGTATCCTCAAATTAGCAGCATTACTGGAACTTGAAATCCTGATTAGAAAATTTAGTGCTCGGCACATATAATGTGATTGACATATGCATATTAAGATTATGGTGCCTTGTGATGCTGAGCACTGATGGGAGTTCATGTGGTGAAGACGGAGAGAAGGAACCGGCGTCTCCAGGTGTTCAAAAAACTCTGAATTCCTTGGCTTTTGGAGTTAAAGGGTATTGAGATATATTTGTATTCTAGGCTGATGAACCGTGAAGGGTAACTGATGAAAAAAAACCAGAATGGATATTAAGCTAGTATGCACCAGTGTTAAAATATTTAAATACTTTTGTATTAGTTGGTAAATAACCACTTCCCTGAGCCATTGGCATGTCTTACCCACCCCACCCCACTACTGTGCTGGGCGCTCTGGCCACTCTGGTCTCTGGCCCTTCCACTAGGATAATTCCTCACCTTCCTAAGGTCCAGCATCTAAAGAGTTGACTAGCATGGCAGAAAGCCTCCAGGCAATGCCCTGTTGCCCCAGCACCCATCCTCATATACAGTTGTTACCCATTTAACATGCCAAATAGTTGATTGAATGTGACTGAAAATGCAGCCATTTCTTAAAGATTTATTTATTTATTTGACAGAGGGAGAGAGCGCACGCACATGTGTGCGGGGGAGGGGGGCAGAGGGAAGAGGGAGAGAGAGAATCCCAAGAAGACTCCATGCTGAGCCTGAGCCAGCCTACTGGGGGTTCTATCCCAGGACCCTGAGATCATGACCTGAGCCAAAATCAACAGTGAGATGCATGACCGACTGAGCCACCCAGGTGCACCCCTCCTCCTTTTATTTATTTATTTTTTTAAAGATTTATTTATTTATTTTAGAGAGAGAGGATAATGTAGCTATTTCTTCTCATACTCAGGTTGTGCTATTCCTGCATTTTTCTCCCTCTCCTTTTTATTCCTTCGTAGGCTCCTAAAGGGGCATAAAAACATGACCTAGGGGATGATACATCCCTGCTCTTGAATTAAGGATGCCTCCAAATGTACTAATTTTCCATATTCTTGCCCCTTTTTTATGCTACTACTTGTGAATAGGATTGAATAATGACAATCATCTTGCTTTTTACAATGTTCACATCTAGTTTTAAATGGTTTGAGATTAAAATATATTAAACCATAAAATAAAAAAAATTGGATTGTGTGTCTGTAAACATGTATCTGTGTGTATACAGAACTAATATTAATATGTGTATGTATACACACACACATATCTACACATTCATTTTGGCTTGACTGTTCAGAGTTTAAAAAATCATAACTATTGATACTCAATAATATATTAATATATTCTTAGCACAATATTTCTTTAGGTGCTTCTGTCATTCCTTATGATGTGGCACTGTTCTTCCTTTGCAGTTCTCCTTGAAATGCACTTGCCCTCTCTCAAAATCGGGTATTTATACAGTCATACTTAATGTGAAAAAGGGATCTTTCTTTGCACATATTATATGTAAAGCAGGCTTGAACTCAGCTTTTGATTAAAACGTAGTTGTGTGGCCTTCTAGCTCAGCTTTAATTGCATTTAAAATTCTTTTCTGCACCCATGCTGAAGATTGCAAACCAATATTAATAAAGTAGGCTTAGAGCAGTGCATCACCTGAGCAATGGCTTCTTGACAAAAGTTATTTACCTAACTAGAGTTTCATTTCAAAGTTAACATGTCTCTGTGCTACTTGAATAAAGCACTCATCTGAAAACTCTGTTAGACATTTTAACCCAGTTTAATTTATTCCCTGAAAGTTTAATCCCCTTCTGAAAAGAGTAGTTGCAAATTTTCCAGAGTCACAATCCACTGAAGTGAAAAATGTTTAATGACATCATAGGTACTGAGCTTCAAGAGTTTAGTTAAAAATCTTCTTCAAAATATAAAACAGGGTAAGAGTTAATAGGATATTTTATATAGTTATATTTCAATCCTATTCCAAATCTTTCTAAAGTCACTTGCATCTCTACCATTAAAGCTCTATGAAATGAGTTACTTAGACTTCTCCAGGGATTGGGGGTAAAAAAACACTTAAATTTTAAACCATAAAAGCAAATTTCTTCTGAGCTTTGACATTTAAGTGGCTCATTCAGTCATTTTACATTTTATAAAACTCTCTTTGTAATCACATCAGCCAAACAAAGCAAATATTAGGTGCTGACCACCCGCAGCTTTCTACCCAATTGTGTGAGAAAGGAGCCCACAGTGCACAACACAGGATGCTTTGGCACCCATGTAACATCAACCCAGACTTGATTTTATACAGTAAATTGTGCAACAGAAGTCTATTTATCTGTTATTGAAATATTTTTGGTCGGACTGCCAGAGAGTGAGGTTATAAAAACAGGGGAGGAGAGAAAATAAAATCTGAATTGACTTTGTTTTTGGCACAGTAGAAAGCATTTTGGTCCCCTTTATAGTCTCCTAAAAATCTAATTATTCATTTGGCAGATATACCTCCCCAGCACAACTGGATAGTTGTTTTAAAATATGCAAAGCACAGATTTCAGATTTAATAGGAGATAATGACCACTTTATAGCCTGTCAGGTCATGGCCTATTTGGCCTAGTTACAGAGATATTGCTTCATGGTTCAGTGCTCCTAGAGCTGATGATGGCTCCAGGCCAGCAAAGGTGTCGTTGACATAATAGAAAGTAAGGGTTTCTCTGGAAGTCTAATGGGATGCTAATTAAAGAAGAGATCAAAAATGTCACGGCTTGGATAGTACAACTCTGATGGGGACATTGGGTGGTATTTCTCTCTTCTGTATCATGAAAAAGAAAAGAAAGAAGGATAGGAAGGAAGAAAACAAATAGGAAAAATCTATGGTTTGAATCAGGTTTCTTTGTAAAGTCATACTTTCACTTCTAAAACTAGAATTATTAGTTTAAATCATATTATGTTTGGAGTACTACCACTTCAAAAGGGTAACAGTCCTTTGGTTGCCAAATGACTTGGAAAGTCATCATTTAGGCAATTCCCATGGATAAGGGCATCTGCCTTAAGAGTTGGGATGTGAGCCCATGGCCTGGCTTGTGTCCACACTCTTACCACTATGCCAAGACACCTAAAATGTGCAATTTTTTCTACATGAATTTAAATGATGTGAATTAAATTCTTTAATACAAAGTTAACTACGTGGATCGATATAGCCATCTTGATGAGTAAAAATAAAACAAATTAAAGAAATTGTAAATAATATCTACCATTTATTGAGAAGAAACGTTCATATACATTGTCTCTAATTCTCAAAATAAAGCTGGGGCAGGGTATTAGTATCTCTAATTTACAATGAGAAAATTGAGGTTTAAGACTATGGCTTTGACATTGTCATTTGGCATGAAGCACCTGCTTTATACATATATCAATTCATTATTTGTACACCTGAGCACCTGGTATAGAACAAACAATGTGATTTGTTAGTTAGCTCTTTTGGGGGAATGATGATTTAGATTATACTTGAAATAGAAGTTCTCTATCCAAAGTTGAAGTGTGAGGATACCCCTACTTGATCAAAGTCAATTGGCTCATGCCTATCCAAGGAACTGAATAACCATGTTCTATTAAATAGCAATAGATAGTATTACCACCTTTCTTTGGTAATGGCAGAACCACCCTGGACTTTTGAGCCAGAATCTGAATGTTCCTTCCTGGATACACGGTTCTAAGGAAGTCTTTTTGCCAATGGGCCCTGGTTTCCTACAATCTATCACTAAGTTATTGGTATCTACATCCCAGGAAGGTTTTTGGACATCAGTCCACTCATATAGTGAAAATTATAAACATTATGCAAATATTATGGTGATTATGTGGTGAAATGATAAAACACTCTGCAAATATTACCTAAAAATCTTCTGATTCAAACAACAGAATGTCATCCTTGAACTGATAAGTTTAGTGAACACAGGAAATAGATTTTTTAATAACCCCACAAAAATTAGCTTCATTTAAACAAAATGTTAAATGAAAGAGGCCACAAAATGGCAAAATTTAATGAGTTTGTTAAAAATAGTAAAAAATTATATATAATGCAAATTAATTATCTGTAAAACTATATCAGTCTAAATAATTTACAAGGATATGCTTTAGCATAGTACAATATTATTCTCTCTGCATGTATATTCAAAGCACTGCTTCCTACACCCTCAAATCAAGGAATACTCCTTCCCCACTATCATCTCTGTCAATTAAAAGCCTTAGAACTGTATTTTTTTAAAAAAGATTTTCTTTATTTGACAGAGAGAGACACAGTGAGAGAGGGAACACAAGCAGAGGGAGTGGGAGAGGGAGAAGCAGGCTTCCCGCTGAGCAGGGAGCCCGATGCGGGGCTCGATCCCAGGACCCTGGGATCATGACCTGAGCCGAAAGCAGATGCTTAACGACTGAGCCACCCAGGCGCCCCAGAACTGTATTATAAAATGATTTTCAGTGCCCATCAGACAAATTGAGAAACATTTTACAAATTAATTAGCCTATAATCTTTACGTTTTATAAGAATATAAAGAATAAGAAACAGAAAGAAAGGCTGCTAAAGGGTTATGACAAGTAGGTGCAATGCATGACGCTGTACTGGATCCTGGACCAAAAAATTAGTAAACATGTAATGGATATTGTTGGAACAATAGATGGCATTTGATATTGACTATAGATTAAGTTATAGTAATGTATTAAGGTTAAATCTCCTGATTTTGATAGTTGTATTATAGCTATATAAGATAATGCCACTTTTCTTAGGAGCTATTTCAGACCTCTTTTTTTTAATTGAGGTATAATTGACATATAGCGTTATATTAGTTCTAAGTGTACAACATAATGATTTGATATTTATATATATTGTGAAATGATTACCACAATAAGTCTGGCTAACATTTTGTACCATACATAGTTACAAATTTTTTTTCCTTCTGATTAGAACTTTTTCCAGAACCCTTTTAAGGATAAATAGGCATAATGTCTCCAAGTTACTCCGAAAATGTCTAGGAAAAAAAATCCATATACATATATACATACATTTATTCATACATAAGAGAACGAGAGAGCAATAAAGTAATAGAATGAAATTAATTAGTGGATCTGGGTAAAGGGCATATGTATGTTTTTTATAACTTTCTGTAATTTGGAAATTATATCAACATTTTAAAATTACAGAAGTATAAACATAAATACTATTTCTATACAGATTCAGATTAAGATGGATCATCCTCACAGCGTATCTAAAGAACCAAGATTACTTAGTAAAGTATGATCTCACTTAAAAATGCATTTGACTGTTTACAACTAATCTCTTCTTTTAGAAAAACACGTAAGTCTCACATTTTCCTTTAACATGTCACACTATGAAATAAATATTTTGACTAAAATCAAATCAATGGTACATTTCAAATATGCTATTTAATACTGTACATATTCCAGCTGCCCCCCCGCCCCCCCCGCCCCCCACACACCAGTTCCAACATGATCCTCAGCAAGATTACAGCTCATGTTACTGGCTTTCTGTTAGCATTCCCTGTTGAGAGTCACCAACTCTCAAAGCTCATAGCAGGAAGGAGAGGGCTACAAAATACTAGGACCTTTATTTATTAAAGAGTAAAAAATACTGATGTTGGTTTTCTGGAATGAGCAGATGTACAGAAGGATTTGAAGTGAGTAGAATGAGTTCCCAAAGTTTTGAAAATTTTTGAGATCATAAGTTACTTAGCAAATGCTTGTTGATGGATTTATAAAAGAGAGACTCTGGCAAACTTTTGCTTCAACTTTGCTTTTGTAAAAAAATAAGTCTTCTGAAAAATAGAAATTGACAAGGTTTTTGGAAACAAATATGTGTCACTTTTTTTTTTAGAGATGGAAGAGTAATTCCCTCTGTGTTGTAATTTGCTTAAACCTGTGACTGTGGTTTCCTCATTTTGATTCTTTCTTCCAGCAGAGCAGTCACTGTTCAGACTTAAATCTTGGAAAGTCTGAGCATAGGTTGTGTACACAGTCAACTGATGGGATCCCAAGCTGTATTTGCAATGCATTAGATTAGTGCCTTTTGTTTTAGGCTTGGCAAATGATGCTATATTTCCATAGTAGCCCTTCCTTTCACAAAATGAAGAAACTCTTTAGCAAAGATAAGCCAGTTCCTTCTTTTGAAGTTGACACCTGATTTCTAGAGCTTTAATAAACTCTGAAGGAGGTACAAAGCACCAACTCTCAATAAAAGTGAACTTTGGAACACACAAAAAAAGTGGACTAGATGCCAGAAAACCTTCACTACAGTTTTAACTCTGCCCATAACAACCTTGTAAACTTTAGGCAAGTAACTTCAGCCCTGTGGGATTCAGCTTCCTAAGTTATAAAACATTGTCCAGAGAGGTCCCTTTAGCTTCAGGTGTTTCAGGATTCTAACTCTCTCAACAGTTGTGGATTTTTGTGATACAGACGCAAAGCAGAAATATCACAGCTATAGTGTGTTTATTTACAATCTAGCAATGCTAGAGGAAAGCCAAAAATGCCTTTAAGACTCACATTTTTTAATAACAATTTAATTTGTACTGTTAACGGACACTTTAACAGTTCAATTTTGAGCCTTTGCAAACACACCCATAAAAATGGTTGTAGTGCTTCGCATTTATAAAACCCACTGCATTTTCCAAGCAAATGGCATTTGTGCAAAGAAATAGCCTAACACATGCCTGTCTGTTTCAAAGTAATTATTATTTGTCAGTACAAATGCACATTTGAATAGTGCAAAGAAAATGTCCCCCCCTCCCGAAAATTTGGCAGGCTCTCTCATTGAAGGAACTTCTACTATTAGAATCCCATCAGCATTTTTTAAAATTACTATCTTTAGGATCACATTTCCAGAAATTCAAGAAAGAAAATCCAGAGAATGGCACTAACTTTCTTGCTGCCCAAGAGACCACAACTCATTGTTTTGTTAAGTTTTTCTGATGTCTGTCAAACCTCCAAAATGCAGTTATGTTCATCTAGGCAATATTGTTCTTTTTCACTTTTTACTTTTATTTAAATGAAAATACAGTTATTTGGATATTTTTTTCTGAGACATTTCTGACTGGTTGTAATGGCCTGTAGGGGCCACTGATTTGTATTTTCCTAGAAAAAATATCAT
Organism: Mirounga leonina; assembly: GCF_011800145.1. Taxonomy (NCBI): domain Eukaryota; kingdom Metazoa; phylum Chordata; class Mammalia; order Carnivora; family Phocidae; genus Mirounga; species Mirounga leonina. Next base: position 26,456,987 of record NW_023270451.1, read on the forward strand.
CTTTTCTCTTCTATCACTGTGTATGTTTACAGAATTACACAAAGCCTCCATGAAGGCTTACAACATAAGCCTGTTTATGGCAGAAAATGAGTGGTTTATCTGCTTATGGGGCAAGCTTATCTGCAAAAGGATATCATTATGGGTGGGTGGATACTCTATTCAAAAATGCATTTATTCATTCAGCCGACATTTGTAGAGCACCTACTTGGAACCTGGCATTTTCTAAAGTGTAGTAAAAAAAAATAGTTATCAAGGCATTGGAGGGATCTACCATGGAGATAACAGTTGAAAGAAAGAAAGAAAGAAAGAAAGAAAGAAAGAAAGAAAGAAAGAAAGAAAGAAAGAAAGAAAGAAAGAAAGAGAGAGAAGGAGGGAGGGAGGGAGGGAAGGAGGAGGGAGGGAGGAAGGAAGAAAGAAAGAGAAAGAAAGAAAAGAGAAAAGAGAGAGAGGGAGGGGGCATGAGGGAGGGAGAGAAGGAAGGAAGGAAGGAAGGAAGGAAGGAAAGAAGGAAGGAAGGAAGGAAGGAAGGAAGGAAGGAAGGAAGGAAGGAAGGAATATAGATAATAGTATTACTTTCATGAATGAACAGTACAGGGTGCTCTGAAGGGATCAAAGATTACTGTGGAAATGAAGTTTAAACTAGGCTACAGAATGAGTAGGAGTCAATTAAGCAAATGGGAATGGATTCCGGGCGCCTGGGTGGCTCAGTCGTTAAGCGTCTGCCTTCGGCTCAGGTCATGATCCCAGGGTCCTGGGATCGAGTCCCACATCGGGGTCCCTGCTCCACGGGAGGCCTGCTTCTCCCTCTCCCACTCCCCCTGCTTGTGTTCCCTCTCTCGCTATCTCTCTGTCAAATAAATAAATAAAAATCTTTAAAAAAAAAATGGGAATGGATTCCGAGGATTCCAAGGATGGGCAAGCAGCCTGTGCAAAGGTCCTGAAGTTGGAAGAAAGAGAACATATAAAAAATGTGTTCAGATGTGATCAGAACTCTGAGGCCAAAGGAAAGAGTAGCCAAGATGAGGCTGGAGATATAGAAATAGGGTGCATTGACTTAGACTATTTCCAAATAAATAATTATCAATGCCTTATTCCTGAACACACCATCTATCAGGAATTGAAGACTCACAAGAGCTTCATTAGTTGGTGATGACTTCTTTAGTAGTTCCTTGAGCAACAGTAGCTCCTTCCTGGTCTCTGCGGCTCACAGAAGAGGTGGCTTCCAGGGGCTGTGTCAGTCAGCAGTGACCACAAAGTTTCCTGGTCCACCTTCTTCTTTCAAAGAGCTCTGGGATCCTTGCTGACAATTCTGCCTGACTTCAGCACCATGAATAAGGACAGCTGTCAGATGTCCTAGCTGTGCCCTCTAGTGGCAGCTAGAGTGTTACCCAGCTCTTTTGAAAAAGGATAATTAAACTACCTCTCAGAGTTTGGAAATAAGTGAGTGTAGGGACATAACAGGGAAGGAAAGTCTACAATTACATCCTCTCCTTCTTTCATTTATCCTGTGATACCTTATATCCGCAGTGTTCATGGCAATACAAACTACTAATGCTGTAATAAGTCATTTTATTTTTTTTTTAAGATTTTATTTATTTATTTGAGACAGAGAGAATGAGAGACAGAGAGCATGAGAGGTAGGAGGGTCAGAGGGAGAAGCAGACTCCCTGCCGGGCAGGGAGCCCGATGCGGGACTCGATCCCAGGACTCCAGGATCATGACCTGAGCCGAAGGCAGTCGCTTAACCTACTGAGCCACCCAGGCGCCCTGTAATAAGTCATTTTAAAGTTCATTAGTCTTTTTTTTTTTTTTTTGGTGTTGGGAAAACTGGACAGCTACATGCAAAAAAATGAAACTGGACCACTTTCTTACATATACCATACACAAAAATAAATTCAAAATGGATTAAAGACCTAAACATGAAACCTGAAATCTTAAAAATCCTAGAAGAGAGCACAGGCAGTAATTTCTCTTCCTTGACTTCTCTTGACTTTCTCTTCCTTGACTTCTCAGACATCAGCTGTAGCAACATTTTTCTGGAGATGTCTCTGATGTAAGGGGAATAAAAGCAAAAATAAATGATTGGAACTACATCAAAATGAAAAGCTTCTGTCCAGTGAAGGAAATAATCAACACAACTAAAAGACAACCTACTGAATGGGAGAAGATAGTTGGAAATAACATATCTAATAAAGGGTCAGTATCCAAAATATATAAAGAACTTATACAACTCAACACCCAAAATCCCCCAAATAATCCTCCATTCCTTTCATGACCTGTCTCTTCCCCAAATAATCCAGGCAAAAGACATGAACAGACATTTCTCCAGAGAAGACATCCAGACGGTCAACAGACACATGAAAAGATGTTCAAACATCATCAGGGAAATGCAAATCAAAACTACAATGAGATATCACCTCTCAATGAGATATCACCCTGTCAGAATGGCTAAAATAAAAAACACAAGAAACAACAATGTTGGCATGGATGTGGAGAAAAAGGAACCCCCCATGCACTATTGGTGGGAATGCAAACTGGTGCAGCCACTGTGGAAAACAGTATGGAGGTTCCTCAAAAAAATTAAAAATAGAACTATTCTATGATCCAGTAATCACACTATTGGGTATTTACCCCCAAAATATAAAAATACTAATTCAAAGGGATATATGTACCCCTGTGTTTATTGCAGCATTATTTACAATAGCCAAATTATGGAAGCAGCCCCAGTGTCCATTGATAAATGAATGGATAAAGAAGATGTGATATACATATACAATGGAATATTATTCAGCCATAAAAAAGAATGAAATCTTGCTATTTGCAACAATATGGATGGAGCTAGAGAGTATAATGCTAAATGAAATAAGTCAGTCAGAGAAAGACAAGTACTATATGATTTCACTCGTGTGGAATTTAAGAAACAAAACAAACAAAGGAAAAAAAGAGAGAGAGAGAGACAAACCAAGAAACAGATTCTTAACTATAGAGAACAAGCAGATGGTTACCAGAGGGGAGGTGGGTGGGGGGATGGGTGAAATAGGTGATGGGGATTAAAGAGGACATCTATCATAATGAGCACAGAATTATAGTATATACAGGTGTACAATATAGTGATTTAACAATTCTATAGTATACTATACTATACTATAGTATAGAATTGTTAAATCACTATATTGTACACCTGAAACTAATATAACACTGTATGTTAACTATATGGGAATTAAAATGAAAAAATTAATAAAAGTAAAAAAGGAACAATTAAAAGCAGCTATCTGATACAAACTGAAAAAAAAGTACATTAAAGGTCAAGGGGATCTCAGAGCTGTGACTGCACATACATTTTCATCCAAACTCCCTATTATGACTTCACTTACAGCATCCTGTCATTCTGGGGCTCTGTTTCCTCCATTCCTTTCATGACCTGTCTCTTCCTATACCATAAACTTTGGGTGAACATCCTTCTTTGATTTAATGGCATTGTTTACTTAATTCCCTTGGTAACAATAAAAGCCAAGTCTTTTTCTTTCTGCACTCCAGGCATGCCACTATATCTGATTAACATAAAGCCATAGCACCTAGATCCAGAGGCCATCTTTTCATTTGTTTATGAGATATCTCTTCCTAAATATCCTTTTTCCTGAGTACCTGGCTCTTTGGTATGAGATTCCACATGCCATGGGAATAGGGGAGAGGCATAGGACAAGACCAAAGTGAAATCTAGCCCAGGTTTGTGGACAACAGGTGCATCTGGTTCCAAAACTGGCAGTAATGGGGTCAGAGATCTGTGGAGGATACAGGGTGTTTACCCGGTGCTAGGAATCTTATAAGAAAAAAAATCAAAGAATGGATGTAATCTTTTGGGAGGGGCTTTAGGAAAAAAAAAAAACAGATTGGTTTAAGAGCTTTCAAGAGATTATTTTGTTTGTATGTGTGTGTTTGTGTGTGTGTGGACACAGTGGCCTTTGAAGTTCCCTGTGCATAAGTTGTATCTTCCTTGAGCTATGTTGAAGAGCTGTTAGGGCCTGGTGTTCTAGGTGTATGTTCTTTGACTACATCTTGCTCTGGTCAAGGCATGATCCAGAAATATTTATTTACTCAATGTCAGAAGTTTTTATGTAAGTCAAACTCCAGAGCATCATCAACTTTTGATGAAATGATGAGGGGTCCATTCCCTTTGCTAGATTCTATATCTTCTCAGAACATTGTATTTGTTGCACTTCAGGAAGTAGGAGATTCCCAGTCCACAGGACTTTTATGGGAGTATGGAGGGACTGTACTTCCGGGAGCTTAGCCCTCTATCATATTTCTGGGTTGGTTGTCCAGCTTGCTGTCCACTTTGTACCTGGAAAGCTCTGAGCAGTGCCGCCCACACATTATAGCTTGATATGAATGATACCCTAGAAGAATTTTTGTACCTATTTAGGATCTAAATGGCACAGGGATGATATTTCCCTGTAACTAGTTTCTATCATTTCATTTATTTTTTTTTAAAGATTTTATTTATTTATTTGACAGAGAGAGACACAGCGAGAGAGGGAACACAAGCAGGGGGAGTGGGAGAGGGAGAAGCAGGCTTCCTGCTGAGCAGGGAGTCTGATGCGGGGCTCGATCCCAGGACCCTGGGACCATGACCTGAGCCGAAGGCAGACACTTAACGACTGAGCCACCCAGGTGCCCATATCATTTCATTTATATAACGTATTTTTCCTCTATCAGAAGGTTTCCAGATCAAGATCTTAATAATCAGGGTAAATAGGCATATTGTCTCAAAAAATATCAAAGTCGTCATTTCCTCAGGAATTTGAGCTTCTCTTGGATAAGGTGTACTATTATTACTACTCAGTATGTAGATATAGGTTGCTGAAAATAGGGTTGGAAGGCAAGTCAATCCTTCCTCATTTGGTCCATTCTAGATAGGCATGCACTTTAACTTTAAGAAGCTATAAACCTTCATTAGCATCCACATAATAAGCCTTTTTATGGAGAATCACTCATATTAACCTTCAATTCAGAAAGAAAGACCCCAGATCTAACCAGCTATTCTTACATATACAACATTTCTCTTTTCCTCAAAGACATCTGGACTTACTGACAAATTCAAATCTCCTTAAGGGTAATGACAAAAAATGATGCTGAAATGGCTTTATTTCAGCCCAGAAATTGTCTTTCAACATGTTATTTTACATATTTTGTTCATTATATTAACCACATATCCAGAGGTCTTAACACTAGATACTCCTTATATATTTTAAATGGAAGGAATAGGAAGCCTGAGTGGCTCAGTGGGTTAAGCATCTGCCTTCACCTCAGGTCATGATCCTGAGTCCTGGGATTGGCTAGCTGCTCACTGGGGAGTCTGTGTCTGCTTCTGCCCCTCCTTCCTGCACTTGCACTCTCTCTTTCTCTCTCTCTCGCAAAAATAAATAAAAATCTTCTAAAAAAATAGAAGGAATATAAAATACTAACACAAGAAGCAACTTTTGCAATGCAAACCTGGGTAATCCATAATTACACTTTGAGAGAATGGGTTAAGTGGGGCTAAGTGGAATAATTACTCTCAATTTCTCATCAATATTAATGTGTTTATGTGTCAAAATTTACAAGTTTATACAGTAAGCATGAAGGAAGGGACAATATTTTCACAGGATGAAAAAGTGTACTTCTCAGGAGTAGAAACAGTAGTTCATGGCTCTTCATAAGGCATGTTTTTTCCTCTGCAGCTAAAGAACCAAGAACATTTTAAATACAATTTTTATAAGAGTACCTACAGGAAAGGAATCAAAGGGAAAGCTAATGATGATGGTTATACAAACTTGTGAAGAGCCCAGTTATCCATGACTCAGAACAGTCTCCAGTACAGTAATGTAGGGAATAGTTAGAACCCTACGTTAGAAGTCAGCCATCCTCCATGGGAGCATGAGAACTCATGGGGTAACATACCTAAAATTCTTAGCCATTTGAGGATTCTTCACACTGATAGAAACACCATATTTTCTAGTTTTTGAGGATGACATGGAATATTCAATTTGGTCAGAATGCCTTCTCTTAAAGTTACTATGTTAAAGATAAATTATTGCCCACATTTGCCAATACTAAATCATAACATAATCAGCTTGCTCACTTATCACCACCTACTGCTAAAGATGACCACAGAGCTGTTATAACTATGCTGATTTCCATCTCCGTTTGTTTGGATCATTTGAGCAGATGTAATGTCTCCTGTGAGAACCAGGAATAGAATAGCTGTGTGCATTCTGAAAGCCTTGTTTTCCTTTTCTTGAGGGTTTCATAACCTAGCCAAGCATAATAGCTCTCACATGTTGAACTCATACTATTTCCCATATTTTTATGTGTACTATGTATGAAATGTACTTTATTTTCATGAAAACCCAATGAGTGAGGTATCATCTAATTAGAGAAAATGTGGTCCTAAGGGATCACTAGTGATAAAGTAGCCTTCAATCTCTGACTGCAAAGCCCATTTTCTTAGTTTCTATGCACTACAACCTCCCAGCACCTACTGTGTTAAAGGAGAGGCACAAAGTTCCTTCTCTGCTTTTCCATTGTTAATGCAGCACTGTTGCTCCTGGAGCACTGCTTTGCAGCAGAAGGAAATGATGTATTTTTGATGTATTAAAACACTAACCCATCTTCTCCAGCTTATCATATATAATACAAGCACTCCAGGTATTGTCAATGTCAAGTGCAGACTCAAAACTTGTAAGAGAGAAATCTCTGAGGGCCACCCCCCATCTTGATTGTGACTAAAGAACAATGACCTTCACTGTTGAAATAGGTGTATGTAAGAATATAAACCACACAGGTAATGTATGGAGTGATTACTCTATGCAAAGTACTCCCTTCCCCAAGGTACAAAATGTCATAGTATAGAAGAACATCCCTCAAAGAGTTAATAGTCCTCTTAGGAAAACTTGATAAAAAAGAGCCCCACATGTCTAGAAATATCCGCATATTTTTCTCTAAACTAGCTAAGAAAGGGGCTGGAGAAGGCCTTGGGCACATGTAGCCCCCTTGTGAAATTTTATAATGCCTGAAATAAAGAAAATTCAATTTTTTTTGGAGAGAAAAAAAATTAAGCAGAACAAAATGAATTAAAGGAAAATTATTATTATTAATTATTATTATTATTATTATTATTTTGAATATTCTACCCAGTGTAAGCCTATGGTAAAGACATTTTTTAGGCATGGACAACTTAGTGTATCCCCTATGAACTCTTTCTGAAAGAATCACACAAATCCATACATCAATGAAGATTAAAATTCAGCCCAAAAGAGGAGAGAGTGAGGTATCTGCAACAACAATGGCAGAAAAAGTAGTAGAATCAAGGTTAAAAAACAACTGGAGGTAACCTGGCCATGAAACAATGTAATGATTAAGGATCTATCACAAAAGGTAAACAAAAAATGGAAGTCTGGTCCCTCCATGTTATAAAATTTTATATTCTCCTTTAATAAAGTTGATACACCTGGATGTACTAAGAGGTATGCATCTCTAAGATATTTTATTGATAGGGAAATATACAATGTAATTCATAAAATATGACACTATATATATAATATTTATATGTGAAAACTAAGATATTTAGAAGCAATATACACCAAAATTTTGACAAGTTTTACCTCTGGAGAGAGGGGTGAGATTGTAAGAGAGCAGGGGTTGATGATGAAGACAGGCTTTTACTGTCTACTTCATAAATTCTATAACATTTGAATGTTCTGATAAACATATATTAACGTAGAATTGCATGATTAAAATAATTTTAAAAAAGTAAAGGACACAGCCTGTGTAGTAACTAGGGGGTAGGTCTTTCACTTAACAGCAATGATCTGGTCAAGCTCTTTTTGAGTTTCTGTATCCCCGTGTGTAAGCTAAAGATAACAATATTGTCTTTAAAGTGTGTGTGTGTGTGTGTAAGTGTGAGTGAATGTGTGTAATTAATTAATTAATTAATTAATTTTAGAGAGAGAGAGAGGCGGGGCTCGATCTCATGACCGTTAGATCATGTCCTGAGCCAAAATCAAGAGTCTGATGCTTAACCAACTGAGCCATCCAGGCGCCCCTGTGTGTAGTTTAAATTAAATACAATGTCATACATCAAATACTAATTACCATGACTGGAATATGGTATGCCCTTATCCAATAGAAGTTAATAGTATGCAACATATATTCAACATAGCAAATCACAAAATTGTCAAAATGAAGTAATCATAGATCAAGACCATTTTGTTGATTAGTTATTCACCGTTGAAAGATATTGCTTAAGCATCAAGTTGTTTAAAATTTTTGGCTTAAGTATTCATACAGTTGATGAAATAAATACATAATTTTCAAAGTAATCTTGAAATTATTTATATTGAATAGTAATAGATCGACAGTAAAATGTGCAGGTTAGTGGAAATTAAAAGGCATCTTATTGCTCTTTTATGAAAAGAGGTTTTATAAAAACTTCTGGAGACACCTCTCATAGGATACAGTATATGTAAAGGAGTGAAATGTTTATATACTGTCTCATAAGGCCAGGAGAATAATTGAGGGGGCAGTATAGTTGAGGAGTGGTTTGTTTTCTAAAAGTGGTATCTTTCAACAATATCTTAAATGATACTGTATTGACATCATGATTGTAAGCCTATAATGAAAAGATTAGAGGAAGCGATGTGAAAGTGTGGTCCTAAAGTATACAGAGAAGGAGCTAGATCGAAGTGTGGCTGCTCTTACATGCTTACATTCCACCATCCAATGGCAGTCTTTTCTCCTTAGTTCCATACACATGTCCTGCCCCAGGCAATCTCTCTTCATGTTAAACCCAAGCTCTGTCTTTGTTTATGGTTGAAGGAAATGACCCTTCTCTTTGTACCTATTTTTGGATGTTCTTAAATACACGTGTACTTTAAATTGCATCCATCTAATCATGTTAAGAATCTTTATGATCCTCAGTGTCTCTAAAACAATGAGACAGACAACACATAGAATTTGTGGAAATGGTATCATTGGACTGGCAAGCCAGCTTCTTTGGAACGGGTGTGGTGACTTTTGACATGGAGAATTATATTCAGTCAGAAAGTGTATTTGGTGTTTTCACTGATACAGAATAGATTATTTGTAGAAGAAGTTTCACAATGCTTTGCCTTTTTTGGAATTGGGTTCAGTAGATGTTGTCAGCTTTTTCTTTTGTACTCATCTTTATGCCATAGTCTTTACTTTTGTTATCACTCAGATATACTGACATCAAAGAATCTTTAGGTGACTTTGAAAAAGAAACTCTTTTATTATGTTTGTAACATCAATAGTAGAAGGTGTTCTGGATGTAAGGTTTCTTTTTAATGATTTTTTTTATTCAGTAGGGCTCAAAATCTTTCAATTTTATATGTATATTTATGTGTTTCAAAATTGAAAATTCTTAAGATGTAAAGCAATATGAGAGAACGAGTCACCAGTGATTCCTGACTGCAGCTGGGAGCAGATCGATTAAGCTAGTTGCTCTTTCTCATCTTGCATCATCTCTTCACCACTACTAAAACTAGCTTCAGTAAGGTCATTAGTAGTGGATTCAAAGGAATTTTTTTTTTTTTAATTTCCTGTTCCCGTAACTGTACCTGGCACAACAGCGTATGCTCAGTGTTTGTTGAAAAGAAAAGGCCTGAAGTTGGCTCTACCTTCTAAGAACATGGTTAATTCTAAAGCATGTAGCTATTAATATCAAGAAGTTTTTAGTAGTGGATTCAAAAGTCAAGGGGCTTCTTTCCAGGTGTTTATACTATTCAACGTTTACTTGGAATTTGTTTTTGTTTTTTTTTTTAAGATTTTATTTATTTATTCATGAGAGACAGAGAGAGAGAGAAGCAGAGGCAGAGGGAGAAGCAGGCTTCCCGCGGAGCAGGGACCCTGATGCGGGACTCGATCCCAGGACCCCGGGATCATGACCTGAGCAGAAGGCAGACACTCAACTGACTGAGCCACCCAGGCGTCCCTGTTTCCTTGGAATTTGAATCTGCCTATGCCTGCCTTTCCTCTCCCCAACTTTTCTTTGTTTCTACAATAATATTTTCTTTCTAATATTCTCCTTTGTTTCTACCTATCCTGGCTCCTCTTCTGCTTGTCCTCAAAGCACTGGTATTAGATATTGTTACCAACCTTCTTCTGTGTCACCATGTTCTATCTGAACAATACATTTCCTTCCTACTACAAAATCAACATCACTATCCCTCTCATTTCTGCAGACATTCAGACCCATGTTACCAACTTTCTTTGGATAGCATCACTGGAATGATTTGCAGGCACTTCAACCTCCAATTTTCCTCTGAGATTTAATTATATTTTCCAGCTAACTTGTTACTTCTGTATTCCCTGCAGATGCCAGGAAACTCATTAATTCAACTTTTCATATTCCTGCTTAGTTAAAAAGTCATCAAGCTGAGGTAATCCTACCTCTGAACTATCTCATATCCATTTTTCTTTCTCTTTTTCTCTGCCATTGCCTTGGTGAAGTCTCATTTTTACTTTCTCAAATGAAGTATCACAATTAGTTATGTAATGAATCATTCTACTAGTCATTCTTCCTTCAAGGTCTCTCCCTACCAATTCATCCTTCAATGTCTACTCAGTGATTTTTCTAGAGCCAGAATAACCTAATTAAAAGCAGAATAAATAAACAAAAGCAAAACAGACACACACAAACAAAAACAAAAGCAAAACAGAACAAAATTTAGTGATTCCCCACTACCTATAAGTTTAAGTTCAAATGCCTTAGTAGGAACATCACAATTTGACCCTAGCCCACCTTCTTCAATTTCTACCCCCTTCTTACAACTTCTCCTTTTCCTCCTTTTCAATGCTCTCTGAGGCTCAGCAGTACGGAGCTATTTTCCATTCTTGTATTTAACATGCCACTTCTCAGCTCTGTGCTTTATACAGTATATTCCTTATGCTTGGATCTCCTTTAGCCTCTTCTCTCTCTGTTGAACTCCTAAGTGTCTTTTATCTCCCAGATCCGAGGATTATTTCTACTGTTACATCTTCTCTACCTTTCAACTTTGATTCTGACTACTAGAATGTTGTACATAGTGTTAGTCACATCACATTGTTACTTGCTTAATTGATTTCCCCATTAGGCTGTGAACTTCTTGAGGGCAAGGACCATGTCTTATTAGCTTTGTATTCCTATTATTTAACTCAATATTAGCAGAGTCTCACTATATTTATTGAACTAAAAACCAAAATAAGTCAGGATTACTTATGCTCAACAGGTCTGGGAATTTTCCTAAGGACCCTTCTTGGGTTTTCATGATTGATAATCTTTTAGACATTGCCCTGCTTCTCTCCTAATCTAAATGAAAGGAAAGGGGAAGGGAAGAGAGAAATAAGAATATTCAAGACTGTGTTGTTGACAATTACAGCTAAACCTACTTTGATTCTGTACTCAAACTGAGATGTTCTGGAGAGGTTTCTTGACAGCACCACTGCAAGGCTTTCACATTACAAATAAATGCTTTGCATTTGGTAGTTGAGCAGTTTAATGGCTGAACTTGTGCTCATTCTTTGTTAACTTGAGTTTTACTATCTACTCAGCTTGCCATATTCTTTGGTTGTCACACCAGAACTTTTAAAAGAATGTGCTTTCTTTTTAAATTGTTAGCTTCACGGTTTGGTTATGTAAAAGGGAAATTTTCTTATAAAAATATTTTTTTGGTTTCATATCCTATTATTATTCACTTACAAAAGTATTATCCAGTGAGATTCGGAGGTTAAAATATTTGAGGATGTTAATAGTAATAATAATGTTGAACACTCACCATGGCCCAGGCACTGCTCTTAGTGCTTTAAATAGAGTGTCCTGCTTGATTCACAAAACAGCTCTATGAAGGAGGTAGGCATTCTTCTCCTGTTTTCTAGAAGAGAAATACATAAGTGTAAACAAGTTGAGCCACTTACCTATATCATATAGCTGTTACAGATCACGGCCTAGATTGGGATTCAGGCCATCTAGCTCCAGAACTCACACTCATAGTCACTACAGATGTGGAGAGTATCATTTAGAACTAAGTATCTGTTCTACCCAAAATTCAGAGGTTTATTTGCCTGTCAGTCTTAGCATCTTTATTGAATAGATTGGCTCTTTAAAATCCTATCTCCTACTTCTACATTTTTTTCCTTTCACTTCTCATATGCTGCTGGTGGATTGCACTCTAATTCCCTTTTACTTCCTTCTTTTGGGACAATTCATTACTGCTTCATGAGCCAGTGCACCATGGATGCGTCTCATTACAGCCCCTCTCCTAATCAACTGTGTTGATGCTGAGATACAAGTACCGAAACCAAATATGTGCCTGTATTTATTTTTCTTGTCATGCAAAGAATAGGAAACTACTTATGTAATTCCAGGTAAAAATTGAGAATAGGATATGCATTTATTTCTTGTAATTCTTTTTTTTTTAAAGATTTTATTTATTTATTTGACAGAGAGAGACACAGTGAGAGAGGGAACACAAGCAGGGGGAATGGGAGAGGGAGAAGCAGGCTTCCCTCCGAGCAGGGAGCCCGATGCGGGGCTCGATCCCAGGACCCTGGGATCATGACCTGAGCCGAAGGCAGACGGTTAACGACTGAGCCACCCAGGTGCCCCTCTTGTAATTCTTTTGTACTAAGCATAAATATAGAGGCTGTGTTAAGGACAACATTTATATAGTCAGGCAAGTGGAGATTTGGATGTTTGACCAATCAATTAGATTTCATCGAGACAAAATAAAATAAATACACAAAAAATAAACTCCGAAGCTAAAAGAGCTGTACTACTCTTATAAATTGTTTGTTTTAAATTTTATACTATAGCTACTGTTATAGAAAAAGTTATTTTGAAATGCACTTCTTTCAGTGAATTAGTAGAACTGTAGTTGTTTTTGTTTTGTAAATTATAATGATATAATATTAACTATGGAAGTACTAAGGATTATACTTTTCATATTAGAGTAAAAATTGTTCCATAGAGGACTGACTTTATTATCAGGCAGAGAGGATAGATAGGAAATTTCATGCTTTTCCCTTAAGAAAGCTCATACATTTCTATGCATCATCCCCCTCCCCAAAGGGTATTTCCTTCTCAGTCTCATCCCGTTAAGACTTAATATATAGTCCTTGTTAAAAAACAAATAGAATTTTGATAAGGCAGCCACTTTGCTGTTACTGCTCACATACTGCTTGAGTGTGATCCATTTCTGGAATGTTTTGGAATGAAAGGAATTTGCAAACAGGAAACAGTTTGGGTGCAGGGGGAAAAGAGGAGAGACCAATTTGAGGGTTGAGGACAACTGAAAGGGAATTACCTAGCACTAAAAGAAAGATGGGTATTAAAGAGGGTACGTGATATGACGAGCACTGGGTGTTATACTCAACTAATGAATCATTGAACGTTATATCAAAAACTAATGATGTACTTATATCCTGGCCAATTGAATTTAAATTAAAAAAAAAAAAAAAGTCGGCAGCAAACACAACCTTCTTTCAATTCCCTATATTTGCCCCAAGTTTGTTCATTTTGGTTGGGTATTGATATGTTTAAGAGTTTAGAGATTTTGTGCAGGAGGGTGATCTTTACTTCCGTTAGATGTGGCACCTCCACCACAATCCATGCATTATTTCTGCACCTCATCCCATCCGTAGGGTCTGATTCTCCATTGGTCAGTGTTTGTCTCTCCTCTATTAACCTCTGTGCACAATGGCCTTCTGGATCTTTCTATAAGGGCATCACAATTGCCTTGAGGATCACAGTGGTTGCAACTGGACCCAGGCTAGTAGTTTGAAATGGTGACAGAGCTTTTGTGTTAGCCCACCCAATATCATAGTCTTGGTTTTTCATGGTGCAGTCATGAGGTATAAATCCATTTTCATGGATGAGAGGCAATGAGTTCATGTGGGACTAAACTTGCAGGGTTTCTTAAGCTCAGCATTACTGGGAAGAGACCAGCTTCAGCTGGTAGTTTTTCCCAGGTGGGAATGGCTTCATACCACTCATACTGTCTCAATTTGAACTGGGTAGAGATAAGACCATTTGCCAGCTGGCAGTGGGAAAGCTCATTGATCCTGAGGAATTTGTGAAAAGACAACATTACAGATCTAAGTGACTTTGTTCTAGCTTAGATTACCAAGGCCTCTTGCATGTATATCCCTGGGGAAACACATCCCATGTAGGTTCTGAGTACTTGGCTATGTAATCAAGAGCAAAGCTACCCTCAAAACAGATCTCCATATGTACCACTTGGTGACCTCCTTTCTCTAGTTGTCTTCACATAGCAGCTTGGGATTTATAAAAATAGCTGAATTTAATCGAACCATTTCCATGTCTGAGCTACCTTATGAGGGAGGCACCATTGTTACCCTCACTTTGCAGATGTAGGAAACTGAGGTAGAGGGATGTTAAATGACTTGACCAAGGGCACACAGCTTGGCAGTGGCAGAGCTTAGCATAGATTCCAGGGAGACTGGCTCTAACATTTATGCCCTTACTCCCTAGGGATTGGGATAGAGTCCTTTTAGCACAAGTGATGGAGTAAAAGGCTACTCTCAGGCCAGAGTTGTACCTTAGGCCTTCCTGCCTAAGTCTATAGACAGACCTCTAGAATGCAGTTCTAATGCCTAGTAGACCTGAATTAAAAAGCTTTCCAGCAATGGCCTCTTATTTTGAGAGCAGTTCGGAAGGGGACTGGAGGCTCCAAACGAAGCTGCTGAGTGGTAGTCAGACTCATGTCTGAGATAGGACTGAAGATGGAGGTTTATTGTGAAACTTGGCTTCTTTTTTTTTTTTATTTTAATTTTTTTTTAAGATTTTATTTATTTGCAAGAGAGAGAATGAGAGACAGAGAGCATGAGAGGGAGGAGGGTCAGAGGGAGAAGCAGACTCCCCGCCGAGCAGGGAGCCCGATGTGGGACTCGATCCCGGGACTCCAGGATCATGACCCGAGCCGAAGGCAGTCGCTTAACCAACTGAGCCACCCAGGCGCCCCTGAAACTTGGCTTCTTAATGGGCAGTGTGGGACTCTCTTTGGCAGACTTACCCTATAGGCAGTCAGTCTACATCTTAAAAGGTTTTTTTTTTTTTTGTATTGGCTGTTTTAATTCCTGTGGGTTCTTGGCTGTCTTCCCTACTGTCCTTGAGGCCTCCCTGTCAGGATCAGAGGTCACTGCTTTAACTTTAGGCTAATGAGTGCATTGTAGATACTCATTTCTTTCTTTTATTTCTTCTATACTAAGGCATAGATATAGGAGCTGTGCTAAGGACATGCTTGTTTAATTTGGCAAGTACAGATTTGGATGTTTGGTCAGTAAGTTAGATTTAGGGTTCCTCTGAATCCCTGGTCTAGTTGGGGATCTAAATCTTCCCAAAGAGACAAGACCAGGGTCCCAGGAGGATGGTTTCTGAATGTGACTCTCACATTCCAACCTGAAGTGACCTCTCTGTCATTGACCATGTGTTGTTTGTTTCTCTAGATTGTCAGTTATCTCTAAGATGTTGTGTATTAGATGTTTTCATTTATGTCCCTTTTCCTAGACAACATTTTAAGCCCCTTAAGGCAAAAACATTATGTCTTTTTTTAAAATTTTATTATGTTATGTTAATCACCATACATTACATCATTAGTTTTTGATGTAGTGCTGCATGATTCGTTGTTTGCGTATAACACCCAGTGCTCCATGCAGAACATGCCCTCTTTAATACCCATCACCAGGCTCACCCATCCCCCCATCCCCTCCCCTCTAGAACCCTCAGTTTGTTTCTCAGAGTCCATAGTCTCTCATGGTTCGTCTCCCCCTCCGATTTCCCCCCCTTCATTTTACCCTTCCTACTATCTTCTTTTTTTTAACATGCAATGTATTATTGAAAAACATTATGTCTTATACAATATGTTCCATGATAATAATAGATGATAATAAACATGTTTTGTTTTGACCAGTTAAAATATATTAGAGTGTCTTTGCAGAACTGACTTTTCTTTTTTTTTCTTTTTTTTATTATTATTTTTTAAAGATTTTATTTATTTATTTAACAGAGAGAGACACAGCAAGAGAGGGAATACAAGCAGTGGGAGTGGGAGAGGGAGAAGCAGGCTTCCTGCTGAGCAGGGAGCCTGATGCAGGGCTCGATCCCAGGACCTGGAATCATGACCTGAGCCGAAGGCAGACGCTTAACGACTGAGCCACCCAGGCGCCCAGAACTGACTTTTCTAATAGGACTGTGGCACAAATTACCAAAAGTCTTTAGGATGTTGGTTGACGTATTTCTGAGAATCATACAGTTTTAAAGCTTATGGTAATTTTGAAGTAGAAAAATAACAATGATTTGTAAAATTTTTATTTTAAAAGTGTTTGGATTTGGGGTGTCTGGGTGGCTCAGATGGTTAAGCGTCTGCCTTCGGCTAAGGTCATGATCCCAGAGTCCTGGGATCGAGCCCCACATTGGGCTCCTGGCTCAGCGAGGAGCCTGCTTCTCCCTCTCCCTCTGCCTCTCTCCCTGCTCATGCCTTCTCTCCTTCTCTCTGTATCTCTGTGTCTCAAATGAATAAATAAAATCTTTAAAAAAAAAGTGGATTTTGGTGCTAAGAAATAATTACTTTAGTTTGATTTCTGTTTGAATTCAGTTTGCTTTACTCATGTTAGGTGGTCTTTTCCTTGTCAAAGTCAATATTTTTATATAGTCTTTCAGTCATGTTTAATGGTTTTTATCCACCTACACCTCCTCTCTCCCATCTCATATAAAAATGGAAGTGGTATTTTATCATGTCTTAACAAATAAATATCAGCCAGATGCTAAAGGTAATTTAAGTGAAGTGTCCTCATTTAATTCTGAGCCTCTGAGAAAGGGCTTGGATCTGTGTGTTGGGTGTTCTCAGATACGGAGATGTAAACATAATTTTTCTGTTCCATTTTCAGGTCACATGTGCCAATTTAACAAATGGTGGAAAGTCAGAACTTCTAAAATCAGGAAGCAGCAAATCCACACTAAAGCACATATGGACAGAAAGCAGCAAAGACTTGTCTATCAGCCGACTCCTGTCACAGACTTTTCGTGGCAAAGAAAATGATACAGATTTAGACCTGCGATATGATACCCCAGAACCTTATTCTGAGCAAGACCTTTGGGACTGGCTGAGGAACTCCACAGACCTCCAAGAGCCTCGGCCCAGGGCCAAGCGAAGGCCCATTGTTAAGACGGGCAAGTTTAAGAAAATGTTTGGATGGGGTGATTTTCATTCCAACATCAAAACAGTGAAGCTAAACCTGTTGATAACTGGGAAAATTGTAGATCACGGCAATGGGACATTTAGTGTTTATTTCAGGCATAATTCCACCGGTCAAGGGAATGTATCTGTCAGCTTGGTGCCCCCTACAAAAATAGTGGAATTCGACTTGGCACAACAAACCGTGATTGATGCCAAAGATTCCAAGTCCTTTAACTGTCGCATTGAATATGAAAAGGTTGACAAGGCTACCAAGAACACACTCTGCAACTATGATCCTTCAAAAACCTGTTACCAGGAGCAGACCCAGAGTCATGTATCCTGGCTCTGCTCCAAGCCCTTTAAGGTGATCTGTATTTACATTTCCTTTTATAGTACAGATTATAAACTAGTACAGAAAGTGTGCCCCGACTACAACTACCACAGCGACACACCTTACTTCCCCTCCGGATGAGGATGGACATGGGTGAGACTGAAGCCTGAGGAATTAAAGGTCATATGACAGGGCTGTTACCTCACAGAAGAAGGTCACATCTGTTGCCTGGAATGTGTCTACACTGCTGCTCTTGTCAACTGGCTGCAAATGTGCCAGTGGAAATCAATCTGATGTAATTTCTGCCCAGTCAGCTTCATCTCTCAGCATAGTTGTAAATCACCACAGATTTTAAAGGCACACTTGAAGACATGCTCTCACACATAGATGTACACAAACACATATTCTTATACATTTCAGCTTGCATCTGTCACGGTTCCTGTCAAGAGGGCTTTCATTGTCTGACTCATAATGGTTTAGGATAAACTTTCATCAAGCAAAAGGATTAACTAGACAGTGAATGGTTTCTAACACTTGCTGTTATGGAAATCTCTTTTAAAGTCTTGAGTACATGCTAATCAATAATCCCCATTCATGCATTCCTACTGCTTGGAGTAGCTGTACTGGTAAATACTACTGTAGGAGTATATGCTTGTTAAAATGGAAAAAAAAATGTGTCTTTAGAGCTCAGTATGCTTTATTTTATGAACACAACAAAGTGTAGTAAATTTTTTCCAGCATATAGTAGGCACATTCAAGGTAATATAAGATGGCTCTTTTTTTCTATGGAGGGAGCCTGTTTTCAGTAAAGATGAGCAAACATTTGGAATTTACATGTGGGCAGACATTGGATTACAGCTTTCATCACCAGTCATTGGACTTTTGCAAAGTGAGACCAGCTAAGGCTGCTTAAAACAAGTTCTGATCATTATATAAGAAGGGAAATGCCTGACAGACACCATGTAAGTTATAAGTGTCTGTCTTATCTTTACTACACATATTGTAACAAATTCAATATCCTAGTCTTCATTTGTATGAATGGTTTGTATTGTACATAGTTTAACCCAGTGTTATTTGAGCTGCTTATTAATATTAACTTGTATTTGTCTCTGCTTGTTATTGGTTAAAAAAGAAAAAAAAAAGGATATGAGGAATCCATTTTATCAATGTAGCTGTGACCTCCATTAAAAAGACAAACTTAATGTACAAAGCATTTATTCAGCTCAAGTATTGTTGAAAGCTATACATATACAACATTACAGTCTGTCTGTATTTAGATATTTTATTTCTGGACAAAATGAAATGTACATAAAAATAAAATGCTTAAAGTTGAGTTTCAATATGTGCTTGTGTAAGATGGTGATTTAAGTGGTTCTGACAAGAAGAATGTGCTGGAATACAGTAATGGTTTTGCATCTCATGTCTCTAAATTTGTACAGAACTATCTAAATTGCTATTAGTTGCTCAGTCAAAACAACTTAGGAGTTTCAGTCTCAAGCCTGGGAAGCAGTTGTGGCATACGGCATTGCACACATTTTTGGTTTACTGTTGTGCTAGTGATTCACGAATACCAAAAATCAATGAGCAGAAGAGACAATTGAGGTCTCCTAAATATTATAGCTATTTTTTTTTTCCTGTGTAGAGTCTATTTAGCAGGGAGACCGAGAAGAAGGTAATTTTTTGTGGCTGACTTTCTCTGATTTACTGTAATCACTCAACCGAGAAAATTACAGTAGCAGTGAAGGGCTTTGGTGTCTAATATACTTACACCAAATGGGATCGACTTACCTATATAGCATTGTTTATGGACAGTAAGCTTTCTTTTAAAACATAATTACTGTATGTAATCCCAGCAAAATAAACAGAAGAAGAAATATGCAAGATAACCCATTTTTAAAGTCACAAGTGGGTATTGAGATAGAGTCTCAAAGGTTAACCAAAGAAGCCAGATTAAAACACTAACCCGTTCTCATCTTCCCTTCATGCTGCATAGGGATAAGTATGTTTTCATACAGAAAATAATCGAAGTACTACAGGGAACATAAGACCACAGAGTTCTAAAGTGAAAACTCAGCAACTGATTTGACTAAAGAGAGCCTTCAACTGCAAATCAAAGACACATCGTTCTGTTAAATGTCCATCTCTCAAAATTCTCCAATATATCTAGACAACCATTTCTATCAATGTATTAATTAATTTGCCATGGAATTTAGAAGCTAATGTTGGAACAGACTCTCTCTGGCACAACAGGCAATAAATGCTTCATGAGTTCCAGCTGTGGGATGTATTTGCTACAGATAAATCTTATTATTCTGGGATTTATTTATCAAAATGATCACTTAGAAGTTAGCTGTGCTTAGCAAAAAGGAGAATAAATGAGAAGGGGAAAATCATTAAAAAAAAATTTTTAGGACCATTTGATTAGTGGATCATGACTCCCATTATGTGGTCTGATCTGTCCTTTTTTATTTTATTATTTTATTTTTTTAAGATTTTATTTATTTATTTGACAGAGAGAGAGAGCGCAAGCCAGGGGAGCAGCAGGCAGAGGGAGAGAGAGAGGGAGAAGACTCCCCTTTGAGCAGGGAGCCCATGTGGGGCTCGACCTCAGGACCCTGGGATCATGACCTGAGCCGAAGGCAGTTGCTTACCTGACTGAGCCACCCAGGTGCCCCTAATCTCCTTTTTTAATTCATAATTCAAGATGAGATAAAAATACATTTCAGTCTCCACCCATCTGCCCTGCTTTCTAACCTCCCCATGAAATGTTTTATAAACATACAGACCATAGCTAACAAACATCCAATGAATTTGAATTATTTTTCTGTAGTTTTTCTTTAAAAGAAAAGAAAATGTAGCGAACTTCCAACAAGAATTTCAATTTTTTAAAATCCAAACCTTCAGAAATCCAACCTTCCAATTCCAACCTCCAAACTCTTTTTTCTGGCCCTGTACACACTTATCCAAATTGCTACATCATCAACACCTCCATCTGTAATATAGAAAAGTCATGATGATGTAGGACTTTGTATCCATTATACTCTTCCTCTTCTGGACAAGGATCATGATGAATATGAAGATTCTAAGGTTTAGATTAAAACTTTTATTAGACCAACTTGTTGATTTAACAAACTAGTTAGTTTTTAATTATGCTAGAAATCTATTTGTTATTTGGAGAAATTAAATTTTAAGTTGCCCTAAGAAAATCACCTTTTCTAGAATCTTAAATACTATTTCACCCCTTTGCTAAGATACAGAAAAAAACAAAAACAAAAACAAACCTGCAAGGGGGAAATAGATAGCACTTGATGCAAACATGGGTTTGTTGTTAGCTGTTGTTCTTTTCAGAAACATTTTAGTAAAATTGAAATTATTATGAAGGAATATTGCAGGCTCTTGCCTCATGGAAGAAAAATGATACGAGTTACTGGTTTATCTACTTATGATAAAAATAATGCATTGTCATGGCATGGTTTCAGTCGGGCATTTTTGAGTCCCTGGCTCTTGTTAGAATTTCTCCGCATGAGTAGAAGGGGTATAACTGTTAATAGAATAGTATTAAAGTTCTGGAAGTAATTATTCTGCAAGTAATTGAGATACTTGTTAAGTTTAAAACTGTGGACTAGGAATCTTCATGTTCCTACATTTCAGCAATAAACTGTAAGCCATATTTTTGCACAGAATAGATTAAAAGAAATCATGAGAAGCCTGAGAAAGTGTTCTGTCTTTTCCCTTTTCCCCACTGTTTTACATGTAAGAAACAGCTTAACCAATATAAACAGCTCTTTGGAAAAGCAATTTGCATCTCCATCATCAACTTTGAATGCGAAGTTTTAGCCTGAAGCAAATTCAAATGGCTGGGTTTATAAGCCTTTGAAAAATTTGGCTGCTGTACCAGTTTCAGATATTTATTGATATTTATTCAATTATCAATCTATTTACCTATTTATATTTATTATTTATCTTTACATTTTTATTTAAATAAAATGCAAATTAGTAGATGCATTAAAAATACAAAATTTAAAAACATTAATGTGTATAAAAGATGATTACTATTTACCTAGTTTATAGGAGACAAAAATGAGTATCTTTAAGCCAGAATTGAATCCTGAAAAGCTAGTTGCTACAGCAGGCTTTTCTCAGGAGTCCCGTGCATACCAAAGACTGATTTCAGGGATTGAGAGCATAAAGAAAACATTCCTTAATTTAAAATTGTTGTGTATCATTGTGTTTTATATCCAATACTATCAGAAATATTTTTAAGTAACAAATTTACAACTACTTTTTACTAGGGTGGCAAAGAACACTATTCTCATGAGAGAATTTTAGTTTCAAGTTGTTGGTGTGAGCAAAGTCTAGTGACACAGCCTAAAATTAGGAGACTACCAGTGTCAAGCAGCTGGCCAAGTGCCGCAAGTTTGATCAAAAGCACTTGAATATTTATGGTTCTCCATTTGCAGGAACATGCCTTTTATCACTGATGGATTGGAGGATGACTCTAAAGGTCCCAGAAGTGATGGATTCAGAAGGCTTAGAGACCTTCTGTCGGTGGCTGAGTGGCTGTTGCTGTTGGCGGGGCCTTTAGGGTTGCCAGGTGTTGATTCTCCCAAATTCTAACTAATGACTTAGACATACAGCTAAAGCACTGCTCACATCATCCTCACCTGGCAGCAGCTAGCGTCTTCTTTCCTACTTCTCTGTCAGGGCTCCAAAGAGACAACTAGAATGTTACTGATCTCTGATGGTCAAATTCCTTTATTCAAACACAGAAGTAAACTTGGCCACTGAGATTGTGACTGTTAAAAGAAATAATGCAAGAAAGTTGTTGGAATGTGCTATTGCCAAACAAGTAATTTTTCTCAAGTAAAATATCTGCCATTGCTTCTGTTACTGCCAATTTTCACTTTGTCATTTTTCTGAAACCCAATTTTAAAATTAATTTCTTTTTTTGCAACTTATGAAAGTTTTCAGTTAGAAAGCATG
Source organism: Mirounga leonina (assembly GCF_011800145.1). Lineage (NCBI taxonomy): Eukaryota > Metazoa > Chordata > Mammalia > Carnivora > Phocidae > Mirounga > Mirounga leonina. Next base: position 26,479,532 of record NW_023270451.1, read on the forward strand.
GCCAAGTGACATCACCTAATCAGGTTGAAAATATTTCATGGACTTTTTAAAAAATTGAAGTATAATTGGTACATAAGGTTATATTAGTTTCAGGTGTACAACATAATGATTGTATATTTGTATATATTGCAAGATGATCACTACAATAAATCTAGTTAACATCCATCACCATACATAGTTACAAATTTTTTTTTCTTGTGATAAAAACTTTGAAGGTTTACTCTTAGCAGCTTTTAAATATGTGATACAGTATTATTAACTATAATCACCGTGCTGTACATTATATCCCCATGACTTGTTTATTTTATAACTGGAATTTTGTACTTTTTTGACCCCTTTCATCCATTTTGTCTACCACCCCTTGCCTCTTTCTGGCAATCTATATCTTCTCTGTATCGATGAGCTTGGTTTTTGTTTTTGTTTCTGTTTTTTGATTCCAGTATAAGGGAGATCATACTGTATATTCTTTCTCTGATTTATTTTACTTAGGATAATGCCCTCAAGATCCATTCATGTCATAAATGGCAAGAGATCGTTATTTTTTATGGGTGAATAACAGTCCATTGCATGCGTGTGTGTCACACACACACAATTTCTTTATCCATTCATCCATTAATGGACACTTACATTGTTTTCATATCTTGGCTATTATAAATAAATAATGCTGCAATGAACATCGGGTGCATATATCTTCTTGAGTTTGTCTTCATTTTCTTTGGTTAGATACCTAGAAATGGAATTACTGGATCATATGGTAGTTCTATTTTTAATTTTTTGAGGAACTTCCATACTGTTTTCCATAGTGAATGCACTAATTTACCCTTCTACCAAAAGTGTATGAGGGTTCCCTTTTCTCCACATCCTTGCCAACACTTGTTACTGTCTTTTTGATGATAGCCCCTCTGACAGATATGAAGTAATATCTCATTGTGGTTTTGCTTTGTATTTCCCTGAGGATTAGTGATGTTGAACATCTTTTCATGTGTCTGTTGGCCATCTCTATGTCTTCTTTGGAAAATTTTCTATTCAGATCTTCTGCCCATTTTTTAATTGGATTTTTTGTTTGTTTGCTATTGAGTTGTATGCATTCTTTGTGTATTTTGGATATTAACCCATTATCAGATATATGATTTGCAAATTTTATTCTATTTACTAAATTGCCTTTTCATTCTTTTGATGATTTCCCTTCCTGCATAGAAGCTTTTTAGTTTAATGTAGTCCCACATGTTTATTTTTGCTTTTATTGCCTTTGTTTTTTGTGTCAGATCCAAAAAAAAATCATCACAAGACTAATGTCAAATAATTTACCACCTATATTTTCTTCTAAGAGTTTTATGGTTTTAGGTCTTACATTCAAGTTTTAATCCATTTTCAGTTAAGTTTTGTGTATGGTGAAAGGTAGTGGTCCTGTTTCATTCCTTTGCATGTAGCTGTCTAGTTTTCCCAGCACCATTTATTGAAGAGACCGTATGTTCCCCAGTGTATATTCTTGCCTCCTTTGTTGTAAATTAATTGACCAAATGTGTGTGGGTTTATTTCTGGGCTCTCTATTCTCTTCCATTATCTATGTGCCTGTCTTTATGGCAATATGATTTTGATTACTATAGGTTTATAATTTAGTTTGAAATCAGGGAGTGTGATGCCTCCAGCTTTGTTCTTTCCCAAGATTGCTTTGGCTATTCAAGGTATTTTGTGGTTCCACACAAATTTTATTTATTTATTTATTTATTTATTTATTTATTTATTTATTTATTTA
>NW_023270451.1:26481297-26591132 GCF_011800145.1 Mirounga leonina
TTATTTATTTATTTATTTATTTATTTATTTATTTATTTATTTATTTAGATTTTATTTATTTATTTGAGACAGAGAGAATGAGAGAGAGTACATGAGAGTGGGGAGGGTCAGAGGGAGAAGCAGGCTCCTAGCTGAGCAGGGAGCCCGATGCGGGACTCGATCCCGGGACTCCAGGATCATGACCTGAGCCGAAGGCAGTTGCTTAACCAACTGAGTCACCCAGGCGCCCTCCACACAAATTTTAGTATTATTTTTCTAGTTCTGTGAAAAATGCTGTTAGTATATTGATAGAAATCATATTGAGTCTGTAGATTGCTTAGGGTGGTATGGACGTTTTAATAATATTAATTCTTCCAATCCATGAGAATAGAGTATCTTTCAATTTTTTGATTCTTCAGTTTTTTTCATCCAATGTCTTATAGTTTATAGCTTTCAGTGTACAGAATATTCATCTCCTTGGTTAAATTTATTCCTAAGTATTTTTTAAATGTAATTGTAAATGGCGTGTTTTTAATTTCTCTTTCTGATATTTTGTTCTTAGTGTATAGAAATGTAATATATATTTGTATGTTGATTTTGTATCCTGCTACTTTACTGAATTTGCTTACTAGCTGTAACAGTTATTTGGTGGAATCTTTAGGGTTTTCTATATATAATATCAGGTCATCTGCAAATAGTGACAGTTTTACTTCTTCCTTTCCAACTTGGATGCCTTTTATTTCTTTTTCTTGCCTAGGACCTCCAATGTTGAATAAAATTGGGGCGAATGTGCATCCTTATCTTGTTCCTGAGCTTAGAGGAAATATTGAGTATTAGCTGTGGGCTTGTCATATATAGCCTTTATTGTGTTCAGGTATGTTCCCTTTATACCCACTTTGTTGAGAGTTTGTATCATTGGATGTTGAATTTTATCAAATGCTTTTGCTGCATTTATTCAGATGGTCATATTTTTATCCTTCATTTTTTTAGTGTGGTATATAATTTTGACTGATTTACAGATGTTGAAACATTCTCCCATCCCTGGAATTAAGTCCCACTTGATTATAGTGTATGATCCTCTTAATATATTGTTGAATTCAGTTTGCTAATATTTGGCTGAGGATTTTGCACCTATGTTTATCAAGGATACTGGCCTGTAATTTTCTTTTCTTGTGGTATCCTGCCTGGTTTTGGTATCAGGGGAACGCTGGCCTCATAAAAGGAGTTTGGAAGTGTTTCCTTCTCTTCTATTTTTTGGAAGAACTGGTGAAGGACTGGTATTAATTCTTCTTTATATATTTGGTAGAATTCACCAGTGAAGCCATCTGGTCCTGGACTGTTGTTTTGGGGAGGTTTTTGATTGCTGATTCAATCCCCTACTAGTAGCAATCAGTCTGTTAGATTTTCTATTTCTCCATGAGTCAGTCTTTAAATCTGGAAAACAAAGCATTAAAGAACCAGCAATGTTGTAAATGAAGTCATAAAAATTACAATCACCTCCATCAGTTGATTCAGTCTCCTATAATTAATTCTTATTTTGCTTCATCTTGGGTTAGCAGCTTTATGAATCAATCAGTTTTCCATTAGAATTTTAGAAATTCTAACCCAGTTTCAGTGTTATGATCTTAAAGTTATCAGAATCCTGTGCTTGTCAGAGTCTTTTCTAAGAATCTCCTTGAAGGTATAAATACTTTGCAGGAACACTTTTGCAAAAGGATCAGAATAAAACAATAACTGTATATAAATGATAAAAGACTTAAAAATGACCATGGTTGAAGATCTGGTGTGAGCTTATTATAATGTGATTGATAAGGAAATTTGGTTATTTCTGTGACATACATTGTAAAGCAATAAGTAAAATTATAACTGATAACATTATACCCAGAACACATCAGGATTTTAGGAATTTTATTTAATTTCTGAATGACTTATTTTAATTACCCAAATCTCCCATATAAATATGATCTAAGATTACTTTTTATTTGACATTTCCCATGAAATTTAACAAATAAGCCTAAAGAAATTAACATTTCTCTTTTTATAAGGACAGAGAGCAACTCTTTTGATATCTTCTAGGAACCCTCTAGAAAATCCCAAGTTCACTCAAGGGCAAAAAGACTTCATTTAGAAGTTGATTTGGGGAAGTTTGCTAAAAATGTCAAAAGATTCAAAACATTTGATCAAACAGGATCATAGGTCACTGTGAAACAATACTTAGTTATCCATTTAGCCAAAGTGTCAGAAGATTCTAAGTCAAATAGAGAAAGTTACATTGTTGTAAAAAAAAAACAAACACCTTAGCTCTTTTAATAGAGAAGACTCATTTTTTGTTTGTTTAAGTAGTCAAAAACCTGATAAAGATAACATTGAACACAAACTGTTTTGAAAAGACACAGAATCGTTGTTTCCTAGGTAGATTACATTAAAGAAAAATCTTTGTTTATAAATTTCTTATTAAGAGCAGACCAATAATCTAAGAAAAATTTGTTCTTTTAACAGAGAGAAAACCAAATTCTAATTTTATACCAGTACACTTTTGATATTAAAACTCCTTTTCCAAAAAATTTAAATAAATCCATTCCAATCTTAGCTTGACCAATCTTAGCTTGACCACACATAAAATTTCTCTCTCAAGATTCCTTTTCCACAAACCTACAACTTTTTAATGTCCATTCATCTTTTGCCCCACCCCCCTTTTTCATTCTGGAACAATCATTCTATTTTAAGACAAAGTTCTTTTCTTTTTTCCTCTCCTTCCCCCCAGAAAACCCCCCATGTTTTTCATACCTTTCCTTACCCAAAAAAACACATACTATTTTCCTTACCTACTTTTCATACACCATTGTTTCTTTTACCCTTATTATTTCTAATAGTTTTATTACATATTTTAATTCTTAATCTTAGAATCCTTAATTGCTAGGTAGCAATTGTGGACTGGCAAATTTATAAATATATTTACTAATTTCTGAAGTATATTCTTTCTCCTAGTAAATTTTTCAATGTGACATAGATCATGTTTACTAATAGATCCAAATATCTTCTTTCTGTAAAAATTTTAAAAAAGACAAAAGAAGATAAACTTATGTTTAACATTTTAATGTTTTTTATTTGGAAATAATCTTGATAATCAATGAATATCAAATCAATACTATTTATTTTAACAGCATAAAATTTTATTTGCATTTATTTAAATTAGTTGCTTTTAACAATTATGTTTGGATTAGACATCAAATAGCTCATCTTTTTTTTGGTTTTAAATTCTGCTATTCTTTTTTTTTTTTTTAATTCTTATGTTAATCCCCATACATTACATCATTAGTTTTAGATGTAGTGTTCCATGATTCATTGTTTGTGCATAACACCCAGTGCTCCATGCAGAATGTGCCCTCCTCAATACCCATTACCAGGCTAACCAATCCTCCCACCCCCCTCCCCTCTAGAACCCTCAGTTTGTTTTTCAGAGTCCATCGTCTCTCGTGGTTCGTCTACCCCTCCGATTTCCCCCGCTTCATTCTTCCCCTCCTGCTACCTTCTTCTTTTTTTTTTTTTTTTAACATATATTGCATTATTTGTTTCAGAGGTACAGATCTGAGATTCAACAGTCTTACACAATTCATAGTGCTCACCATAGCACATACCCTCCCCAATGTCTCTCACCCAGCCACCCCATCCCTCCCACCCCACCCCCCACTCCAGCAACCCTCAGTTTGTTTCCTGCGATTAAGAATTCCTCATATCAGTGAGATCACATGATACATGTCTTTCTCTGTTTGACTTATCAAATAGCTCATCTTAACTTATTTTTGTTGTTGACAAATTTTGTAATATAAAGACAGCATGAGCTTATTTACCTAGTTAAACCCAGGTAGAAAATGTTGTATGTTTGCATTAATGTTGACAATTCTGAAGACATTATTGTTTTTATTAAATCAACAAACTTAAGCTAGCTTTTATCTATCAAAGTTTGTCTCAGATCATGTGAACTTGAAAAACATTTGGGTTAGTTAGTATATTTCTGATAGTTTTAGAAATACTTTATATAAACTCTTATTTTTCTCAAAGCCAATTAAATAGATCTCTTTACAGATTAATTTTAGCAATACCATCTGAGGTAGAAAAACATCACCTATCTATAATATATATATATATGTATATATATACACATAGACATACATAAACCTACAGACAGATGTAGAGACCTTACAGTTTTCATTCTAAAATTTTAGCTATAACATAACTTACTAGTTTATAAAAGAACATTTGGATCCAAATTGTGTTTCTAGAAGATGAACAAAGAAGTTAAGGTCACCTGCTCAGATGGCTAAATTTGATTACTAAAGATTTTTATTTGCATGGTGTAAGAATCCTTTTAGAGCTATTTTTGGAGTCATTTCATCTTTTTAGAAGCTTCTGGATACCAATCAAAGAATGCATTCGATTTTCTCTGAGAGGTTTGACACCCTCTCTTGTCAAGGACGTCCTTTAAGACAGACTTACATAAGTTAAAGTTTCTCCACTACAATTCCAAATTATCCAAAGTTCCCTAATTTTCTAAAAAGGTACAAAATCCTGGTTCATAGTGGGTATACACTGTGGAAGCAGGAATTTGACAGAGGTGAAGAAAGTGTTTTATACTAGGTGGAGTCCATCTTTGCCTTTAGATTCCCTAAGATGTCTTAAATATGAGGTGACCTATTCCTTAATAGCTATTCTAAAACACAGCTATTCCAAATCATGTATTTTCCCCACTTTTGAACAGAATAAGGTGACTTATCGAGAAAATTCAACAAACAAAATACAGTCATGCATAATAAAGTTGGAGAGCTCAAAATGCAAAGAGAGCAGAGCATGGGTCAAAGAGACTTACCCTCAAACTCCAGGGTCAGGAAGAAAGCAGTGAACTCAATGGCCTCTGTGGATACCAGCACCTTTTTGCTCACTGGCCTCAGAGTCATTGAAGGGTCCTCTTTGGATCCCATTTCTGATGCCTTGAACTGTCAAAAGTTCAGAAATAACAGAAGTAAAAACAATGAATTACTGAAGTATTAATTAGTAAGTTTATTACACACACACCAAAAAGTTTGCAAACCAGGAACACTTAAACCAAAATGTGGAGTGAGGCTCAGGGGTATATTGTTATAAAGCAGCTTATGTAGTGAGAAGGCAGTGACCACTTACTCTTCACAGACTGGTATTCAGATTTTCTTAAATGATAGGGAATTAGTTAACGGTTGCCTCATATCAATTTTGGGAAGCAGTTTAAATTTTGCTTATGATTTTCAGAGGCATAAGCAAGAAATGACTCAGGATAGGTTAGTCTTGCAAAATAAGCTAAAGTAAGCTGTGTTTGTAGGACTATACTGCTTTTGTCCGCTCAGGGAATTTTTTTTTTTTTTTAATTGACATATAGCTGATACACAATGTTACATTAGTTTCAGATGTACAACACAGTGACCTGACACGTCTATAGTCACGCTAGGCTTGCCACTGGTGTAGTTACTATTAGTCACCATACGGTGCTGTTACAATGTATTTCCTATGCTGTTCCTTTTGTCCCTGTGACTTATTCATTCCATAATTGGAGGTCTTCAGGGACTTTTTAAGGCTGGTCTCCATTTGTTTTTGAGTTTCACAAGTTAAAAAAAAAAAGGGAGAGAGAAAGAAAGAAAGAAAGAAAAGAAAAGATGGAGCCCGCCAGCTTCAACAAGGCAGGGGGAGAGTGTAGATGGCTTCCACCACCCTCCGTCCCAGACAGTATCTCCGCCTCTCAGGCCAGTGCTTTAAAATTAGCCAATGAGCGGGGCGCCTGGGTGGCTCAGTCAGTTAAGCGTCTGCCTTCGGCTCGGGTCACGATCTCAGGATCCCAGGGTCCTAGGATCGAGCCCCACGTCGGGCTCCCTGCTCAGCGGGAGGCCTGCTTCTCCCTCTCCCGCGCTCCCCCCGCTTGTGTTCCTTCTCTTGCTGTGTCTCTCTCCGTCAGATAAATAAATGAAATCTTAAAAAAAAAAAAAAAAAACTAGCCAATGAGCCTCTTTCACACAGAGTCTGGGAGCTTTTCACGTGGCTCCCACTGGGCTGGGCCCTGGAGCAGGCGAGGCTGGGCACGGGCCCTTTAAGAGCCGCTCCTCGGTTCGCACAGCCTTGTGGGTCTCACAGAGGCAAGCCCGGTGGTTTTCGCAGTTAGATGTCTTGGCGGCTCCTGTCTCAGTGCAGTTCCTAAAAAGTTGGGGTGCCCGCCCTGAGGTTCAAAACTTAGCTCCTTAGAGAGAAGCTCCAGCTTTTGCCTTCCTTCCGGTTTGTGGCTCGCCGTGCGGGGGTGGGCTTTACGGTGAGATTGTGTGTGAGCCTCTCCTGCGCTCTTCAGTGTGTGGCTTCCCTCTCCTTTCTCAGTGTGAAGGAGTGGCTCTGCTAGTTTGCTAGTTTTGAGGGGTTTTTTCAGAGGAAATTGTTCCACAGGCAGCTGTAATTCAGTGTCTGTGGGAGGAGGAGAGTTCAGGAGCTTCCTGGTCACCATTTGAACCCGACCCTGCCCGGGAACTTTTCCAGAGAGGTAAGCAAATGTTATTTTCTTTTACTGCTCCCTTCACCCCAAAGAGATCGGCATGCAAGTCCCTTGTAATGGCTAATATTTATTGAACACTTAAAGATGAGCCGTTTACTGTGCTGAGAAGTTTCAATGTGCTCCCTCCATCATTTATGCTCTACAGCCCTCTAGTCACGGCCCCGGTTGCAATGAGGAATCTGATGCCCCCAGGCATGAATTAACCAGTCCCGTGGCACAACTCTTTTCTCTTTTCTTTTCTTTCGACTTATTTATTCATTTGAGAGAGAGAGAGCATGAGCTGGAGGGGCAGAGGGAGAGGGAGAGAGAAACTCAAGCGGACTCCATGCGGAGCCCAGAGCCCCACACGGGGCTCAGTCTCACAACCCTGAGATCAGGACCTGAGCTGAAACCAAGAGTCAGACACTTAACTGACTGAGCCACGCAGGCGTCTCCAAAGTGGCATAGCTCTTAAGTGATAAGATCTAGGAGTGCGATCCCATCTCTGGGGCTCCAGAGCCTGACTTTTTATTTATTTTATTTTAAAGATTATTTGACAGAGAGAGACACAGCAAGAGAAGGAACACAAGCAGGGGCAGTGGGAGAGGGAGAAGCAGGCTTCCCTGAGGAGCAGGGAGCCCGATACGGGGCTCGATCCCAGGACCCTGGGATCATGACCTGAGCCGAAGGCAGACGCTTAACGACTGAGCCACCCAGGCGCCCTGAGCCTGACCTCTTAAACTGTTAATCTTATAACTCCCATTTTTTTGTTCTTTTTCAACTTGCGGAACAAAAATATGCAAAATTAGCGCATTTAATATGAACACAGGCAGAGTATATTATATGGAAAAGACATGAATAATTCATTTAATCCATTTGTTCTTCTTCAACAAAAGCTTAATGATGCCTCGGAATCCTGTGGCAAATTCAGCCCTGGCCCTGGCTTGGGCAGAAACCAGCTCTGCAATGGCTTGTCTATGCCAATCTACTGTGGTAGCCAGTGTGGTTTCCGAAGTCGCTTTTTGTGAAATCATTCTTGTTTTGAGGGCAGAAGTGTCTTTGAGCTTGATGAGTATGAAATCTGATGGTCAGGGATGAATAGTGCTATAATCTAATTTTGAATTACCTAGCCTCTTCGTAGGAATCTCCTTTCAGGGAAATCCTACTGTATGTTTAGGAAATTTTCAGCAACATGGCTTTAGTTTTTTTTCTCAAAAATAAGTCAGGTACTTTTAATATGATTTTCAGTCAACTCTGTGCCTTTTCATCATTTGTCTTTCTGCACTTCTGCTATTATAGGCTTTGAATTAGGTTTTTTTCACAAAGGGAAAACAAAAACACTTGATGGTATTTTCTACATAAAGTTTAATTGGTTAGGAGGATTTGGAAGGATTGCTCAATCCTCTTTTCAGACATGTTTCATTATTTCTTTGTCATATCTTACTCTTAGAACAAAGGCACCAACAGATTATAGCCATTTTCTTGCTTTACTTCCTCAAGTTGTTTAGAGACCCAGCTTTATACACAAAACAGGAATTGGAGTAATCTTAATATTTTTGCCTGTTGTACCCCGGCCCTCTATTAACAGTGATACTTGTTCCGATTTTTTCTCTTACTCATGTTTTGCTCATGTTCAAAATTAATATATTCTTTAAGAGAAAGTACAGTATAAAGGCAAGTTATGTTCCATTGGTTTAACTAGAGTCCTCCTCAAATTTTATCATGTTATAAATAATTTATGAGCTCTTCCTTCATTGTTAACTGACCCTGATAGCTACTTTTTTATTTTTCCCCAAATTTTAGGGAAAATTGAATTTATCATTAAAATAAAACTTGTGTTCAAGTCTAAAATATGTCTAATATTTTACTCTACATAAGTTTTAAAAAACTAAGGGAGTAGTTGCATTTACAAATGGAGTTCTTTATTTTCTTTAGTTCATAGATTTTTCTCTTTTTTTCTTTCCCTGATATCTGTTAGATATTACTCATGCAGGACCTTTTTAAGTACGTGCTTTCAAGCCTCCATACACATTTTTTCTCTCTTTTTTTTCAATTTAAATTCAGTTATCCAACATATAGTATATCATTAGTTTTTGGTGTAGTGTTCAATGATTCATTAGTTGCATATAACACCCAGTGCTCATGACATCATGTGTCCTCCTTAATACCCATCACTCACCTCCCCTTCCGCAACTCTCAGTTTGTTTCTTCTAGTCAAGAGTCTCTCGTGGTTTGTGTCCCTCTCTGATTTCTTCGCATTCAGTTTTCCCTCCCTTCCCTTATGATCCTCTGTGCTGTTTCTTATATTCCACGTATGAGTGAAACCATATGATAATTGTCTTTCTCTGATTGACTTATTTCACTTAGCGTAATACCCTCCAGTTCCATCCATGTTGATGCAAATGGTAAATATTCATCCTTTTTTTTAAATGTTTTTTTATTTTTTTATTTTTTTATTTTTTTAAAGATTTTATTTATTTGAGAGAGAGAATGAGAGAGAGAGAGAGAGAGAGCACATGAGAGGGGGGAGGGTCAGAGGGAGAAGCAGACTCCCCGCTGAGCAGGGAGCCCGATGCGGGACTCGATCCCGGGACTCCAGGATCATGACCTGAGCTGAAGGCAGTCGCTTAACCAACTGAGCCACCCAGGTGCCCCCCCCCTTTTTTTTTTAAAGATTTTATTTATTTGACAGAGAGAGACACAGCAAGAGAGGGAACACAAGCAGGGGGAGTGGGAGAGGGAGAAGCAGACTTCCCGCCGAGCAGGGAGCCCCATGTGGGGCTCGATCCCAGGACCCTGGGATCATGACCTGAGCTGAAGGCAGACGCTTAACGACTGAGCCACCCAGGCGCTCCAATATTCATCCTTTCTGATGGCTGAGTAATATTCCATTGTATATATGAACCACATCTTCTTTATCCATTCTTCTGTTGAAGGACATCTCGGCTTCTTTGATAGTTTGGCTAATGTGGACATTGCTGCTATGAACATTGGAGTGCAGGTGCAAATTTTTTCTTTACTTCTCTGGACCATGTGGGCTTTCCTTGACTTAGGCAACTATAGCTTCCCACATTCAGGCCTTTGCAGCTCCTACAAATTTATTTTCAAAAATTTAGCGGGGCTACTGGGTTTGACCAAAAGAGTTTCTTTGTTTCTTGCTTTGTTTTCTTTTGGCTCGAGTTATATTATATCATGGGAAAAAGCCTTGTGCTCTCAGGGCTTGAGGATCTGAGAGCAGAAGGTTCTCATTTTGGGATGGAATCTGGGGAAGCAGCAAAACTTGCTTCAGAGTTGAGATGGCTGTATGGGATATCTAGGCCATCAGGAATGGGGTATAAAAAGTGTCATGAGAACAGCAGAAAGTTTTCTCTTATATACAACAGTGTCATAAACTTGGCAGACCCCAGTGTAACCACAAGGCCTTGAGGTGGAGAGGAGTATAGTATGCAGGAACAATCTACCCAGACCTTGCTGCTGGAGCCCAGATGGGATGGGTGTCTCAGGGGAGGCCAGTGTGGACTGATAATGATTGGGAATCAGGTACCATCTCCTGCCAACACCGTGGCATTATACATGCCCCATGAGTTTTATGCAACCTTGGGAACAGGTTGGGAGAACCCCTAGATAGATTGAAATTGTCCTCAATTGGTTGAGATTTTAGTGTTCTCCATATGGTAGAATTTGGGCATAAGATAAAAATTAAGTTATAGAAAGGTAAAATTACATTTATTCCACAGTTGATTATCTGCTAGATATGATTTCGCTCACTTAATAGAATTTCTTGATATATAGTATATAAAAGATGCAATGTTAGTATACTCATTCTGAAACAGAGAAGTTTTAATATGGAGATACCTACATTAAGGACAAAGGAATATATTAAAACAAAGAGGATTTGTGACCTTTATGATGTTTTCCATCCAGTATCATCCTTACCTTTATGTTGGTTTAAATAATCTTTATTTATGGTTTTGGATTAAAGGGATAATTATAGAAACAAGAAGGGGATAGGTAGAAGATAATGTTTTCAACTCACATCTTTTTTTATTTTTTATTTTATTTTTTAAAAGATTTTATTTATTTTATTTGGCACAGAGAGAGAGAGAGAGAGTGTGCACAAGCTGGGGGAGCAGCAGGTAGAGGGAGAGGGAGAAGCAGGTTCCCTGCTGAGCCAGGAGCCCAATGTGGGGCTCGATCCCAGGACCCTGGGATCATGACCTGAGCCGAAGGCAGACGCTTAACTGACTGAGCCACCCACGCACCTCTCAACTTACACCTTTAATCATCGTTTTTCCTCTCTTTTTCATTCACATTTTTACAGTTTATGGCTAAATGTAGAAATTGATTTCAAACACTGACACACTAAAAGGAATAGAATGTTTAGGATATCTTATAGGGCCCTGCCAAGGGAAATGCCCTGCAGCGAGAATAGGACTGAACCTAATTCATCAGGCTTCAAGTCTAATGCTCTTTTCATCACATTCCAATTATGCTTTCCCCATTCTCCCTGGGAGCTCCTACTTATGTGTCTGCAAAATAGTGTTTCTAGACTAGAGTCATGATTTGCAAATATGTCCCAAGAATCCCTAAATTTTCAAGGAGGTGGTTCCAGGGCCTCTGGAGTGGGACATGAAGGAGGCCAAGAGGCAGTGGTACAGCGTGGTCTGTGTAACTTCTCACACAAGTGCTCACTTATCCTTTGACTCATATCTGTGGGCTGCCTACTATGTATCATACACGAGTATAGGTCCTAAGAATACAGCAGGGAACAATAAAGACAAGGTCCATGCCCTGTGTATCTTAGAATCTAGTGGGAGAAGATAGCACTCACCTAACAGATACATCGCATGTCTGGTATAATGGGTGCTATGAAGACAAAGCAGAGAGAGGGTACAGAGGTTTATTGGTTTTTCAAATTTAATTTTTATTTTTTGTATTGCTGTTTTAGAAAAGTGGCTCTTCTGCATGACATTTGAAGAAAGTGAGGGAGCTAGTCATATGGGTATTTAATGGCAAGAGCATTCCGTGGATAGGGAAAAGCACTCATAAATACCTGAATCACAGGCTCGTTTGGTAGTTTTTTTTTGTTTGTTTGTTTGTTTTTTTTGGTATTCTTTTAAGCAAAGGTAAACCAGCTAGAGTGGCTGGAGCAGAGTGAGCACTGGAGAGAATCTTAGAAGATGAGCTAAGAAAGGAAGCAGGAGTTCAACTTTACCTATGAATAAATGTGAAAGGAACCTTCAGAGCCTTTAGAGCAGATGAGTGATAAGATGTGACTTATGTTCTAAATGGACCACTCTGACCAAACTGTGGAGAATGGAATATTTGGGGGAAGAGTGGAAGCAGGGATACCGGGCATGAAGCTGCTGTAATTATGCAGGTAGGAGGCAATGAAGGCTCAGATTTAGGCCATAATGGTAGAAATCATTAGATTCTGGATATATTCCAAAGGTAGAGCCCAGGATTGACTGTTGGACTGGTTGTGATGTGTGAAAGAGAGGAGTCAATGATGCCCTATTTTTTTGTCCATAAAAACAAACATATTTTACAACATCTCCAATTCACTAGAAGTTACAGATATGCATGCACCTTCTGACCTCTATTAACTAATAAGTTTGCTCTATTTCTTTGGAACTCATGGAAGGGAAAGAATTGATATTATATTTTAAAATCTGTATATCTGGTTTTAGTCCATTCTGACAGTTACTTTTATTGTTCTTAGAAGCATTGTGAGATTTGCATAGTTTCTTTAGGTGGTTTTTTTTTTTTAATGTACAAAGAACTCTTTCACATAGTATAAGACTTCATATAATCCATTGTTGAAAATCTGAGAGAAAAATTGCTTTTATGTAAATTGGAAGGAGTAAGTGAATAGAAAAGTATAACATATAAATCTCTTCATGTTCAATTTTAAACCCATGATACCCAATTCATGTCAAAGTAGACCTACATATAATCCGCAAATAGGGCAGGGGTTCCAGAGCTAGCTTTTATGGAGGCTTAGAAACTCCCCAAATTATATGTATGTTCCTCTTTCTTGGACGAGAGATTCTATTCTCCATCATATTTAAAAAGGAGTTTTTAAAGTAAATAAGTTCAAGAGCAACAAAATTGGATGACCAAGAATTGTGATCTGATGGGCGGAGCCAAAGCTATCAATCAATAAAAGGAAATTTAGGAAGATGTTATGTAGGTTTACTTTAAAAGTGTATCTATTTTATATTTAACTATCTGCAACTAATGTAGCTAGAAAAGAAAGACCATTTTTAATGTATCGTAAGCCTTTGGAAAAAATTGAACAAATAAAACAATAATTTAAATTTCGAAAGTATTTACCTCATCCTAAAATGTCTGCAAACATATTTGAGACATACTTGAAAATCAGGTGTTGGCACCGGAATTATCTGTTAATCTACAAAAAAACTTCAAAATCTTTGAGTACTAACATTAGACCAGAGCTCAGAATTTTTAGAAATGTGCAATCAAAACTTTGAAAACTGAGATGGACTCTACAAATCACAAAATGGAAATGCTATAATAATTCATATGGCTAGAAAAAAAAATGGATTGATTGTGTAGTTGGGTGTGTCATTGTGCACTGGCTAATGTATTTAATCCATTTAGATATACTGTAGTGGGACAACTGATTCAAAAGTATTGTGCCTGGAGATTAAATATGTAGAATTCATATTCATCTAGAAATTTAAATATATGTGGAGTTTGAATAGACAGTTATGGCTCTAATGGTTGATGCTAAATTTCCTCAAGTTGTTAAAAAACAAAACAAAGCAATAACAAGTCTAATTGCTCCACTTCATTATGTGGGAATTTAAATTCTCTTAGGATTCTCAGATAACATTTAGTGTTCTTCTGTTGCATAATAATAGTTTGGTAGTTCAGTTAAGTATCTTAAATACTATATTTACCCCTAAATATATTGCTGTTAGTGATTGATCATGGGGGAAGATGTAGTTCTTTGCCAAATAAAGACCACGGCAGGAAAGAATAATTAGAATAATTAGAATATTTCTAAATTGTGTTCCTATTTCATCTTCTCTTTACACTGATGTGTATTTAATTTGGTGATGACTAAATTTGATGATGTTCCACATTTTCCGTCATATTCGAATGGCATAAACCTGAATTTCAAATTTGTGGTCAGTTCCTGTGGCTTACATCTTTATTATTGTAAAAAATGTGTTGGTCTTGAAAACAAAGTGGAAATAAAACAATGAAGGATCCAAAGTTGTCTTTAACTCTAGTTATCTATATGGCTAAAATTTCTGAATCAGCAATGTGCTTTGAGTTGTTGGCTGTTCTTTTCTAGTAATGTAGCCGGCACTGACAGGGTCTCATCCAAATCCCTACTCCCCTCAGCACTTCAGCCTATATTAGTTCAACTTCCAGCTGCCAGCCCTTGCATTTCTTTTCCAGAAGGCTCTCTGTTTACTGGCCTCTGCTATGCTACCTGTACAGCAGGCAAGAAGTGCCCAGGAAATAATGCTCTGCAGGGACCCAGGCACAGGCTTCCAGCAATGACCAGAGGAGCCCTCAACCACTGATCTTCAGGTGGGATAACTTTCATATGTGTGAGTTGTACACTTGTTTGCCAAACCCCTCAGTAATAATTTGCTTAATGGAGCACATTTTATTGAATTTCTTCCCTTCCCTCCCTCACTTCTTCACTCCATTTCTGATGCCTCCTATAATCACCTCCAGTATAAACTACTTTCATTCAAATCTATGTCTCAGGAAACGCTTCTGCAAAATTCACATTAAGACAAATTGAAATGGCAAAACTTTTATTTGGTCATGATGCTTGCTCTCAGTCACAAATATAAAATTATATATTTTATGAATATATATTTTAAGAATCACATTTTTTATGTATAATTTGCATAGAGTGAAGTGCAATAATTTTAGGTGTATAGTTCACTCTTAAAACATCCCCTCATGCCTTTATTCACTTCCCCACCACTTAATCTGCTCTCTCACTAGACAGTAGTTTTTCATATTTTATAATTTGATATAGAAGGAATCATACAGCATGTAGTCTTTTTGCCTGGCTTCCTTTGCTCTGCATTATGTTTTTTTGAGATTCATTAATGGTGTGTTCTATGATGCAATAGTTTTTTTTTGTTTTTTTTTTTTTTTTAATTTCCAAGTAGTAATCCATTGTGTAGAGATAATACAAGTTGCTTATCCACTCACCTGTTGATGGAAATTTCAGTTGGTTCCAGTTTTTGGCTATTTTGAATAAAGCTGCTTTGAATGCTTATGAACCGCCTTTGTGTGGACCTACATTTCCATTTCTTCTGGGTAAATACCTTAGAGTAAAATGGCTGGGTTGTATGATAAAGATACGTTTACTAAGAAAAAAAGAACAAACTGGTTTACAAAGTGGTTTTATACATCTCACATTCCCACCAATAGTCTATAAGAGTTGCAGTTGTCTTCCCCAACACTAGGTATTGTCATTCTTTTTAATCTTAGAAATTCTAGCGGGTATGATTTTAATTTCATTTTGCATTTCCCTCAGGATCCCTCTTGATGCTGGGTATCTTTTCAGATGCTTATTGCTACTTATATATATCTTCATTTTGTGAAGTGTCTGCTAACATTTGCCCATTTTTAAATGATTAAGTTGTAGAAGTTATTTATTCTGACTATAAGCCTTTGTCAGATATATGTACTGCAAATATCTCTCAGTCTTAGCTTGCCTTTCATTTTCTTAGTAGTGTCTTTAGAAGAGCAGAATCCAATTTGTCATTTTTTTATGGTGAATGAATTTTGGTATCTTGCCTAAGAAATTTTTGTCTACTCTTTATTTTCTTCCAGAGGTGTTATAGTGTTAGCTTTTTTGGTTTTGATCTATAATGCATTTGAAGTTAGCATTTGTTTTTTGTTTGTTTGTTTGTTTGTTTTTTATAAAGTTTATTTTGTTTTTTTTAAAGATTTTATTTATTTATTCGACAGAGAGGGAGACATCGAGAGAGGGAACACAAGCAGGGGGAGTGGGAGAGGGAGAAGCAGGCTTCCCGCTGAGCAGGGAGCCTGATGTGGGGCTCGATCCCAGGACCCTGGGATCATGACCTGAGCTGAAGGCAGACGCTTAACTGACTGAGCCACCCAGGTGCCCCTGAAGTTAGCATTTGTTTGTGGTGTGAGGTAAAGAGTTGAAATATTTTTTCCAAATGAACATAGTTTTTTCAGCAACATTTTTTGAAATGACTACCTTTTCCCTGTCAAATTATTTTGATAACTTTACCAAAATTAATTGAAAGTATACATGGGGTCTACTATTAGACATTATTTTGTTCCATTGATCTATATGTCTGTATATTTCGATGTGTTTTGAATTCATTTTTTTCTTATTTCAATATATTTTCTGGGTTTCCCCGTTACTTTTTTGAGCCCACGGTATATTTAGAAATACGTAGTTCAATTTCCAAATATTTGTGGATTTTTCAGACTTTTTTTGTTATTCATATTTACTTTAATCCAATTGCAGTCAGAGAATATATCCTACATAATTTCAATCTCTGTAGATTTACAGAGATTTATTTTATGAGTCAACGTATGGTCTATTTTAGTGTATGATTCACATGTACTTGACAAGAATATGTGTTCTGCTATTGTTTGTTACAGTGTTGTGTAATGTCAGTTCTGTCAAATTGGTTGATACTATTTAAGTATTCTGTATTCTTACCAATTTTGTGTATACTTATTTCCATTGCTGATAGAAGAGTATTGAAGACTGAAACTATTAATTTTAATTTTATCTATTTTGTCTCTCATTTCTACCATTTTTTTGCTGCATCTATTTTGAATTTCAATTATTAGGTACATACACATTTAGGATGTTGTGTCTTCCTGAAAAATTAAAACTTTTTCAATATGAAATATCCTTCTATAGTTTTAGTAATATTCTGGAATCTTAAGTACACTTAAAAAATTAATATAGCCACTCCATCTTTCCTTTGATTAGCATTTTTATAGTGTACTTTTTTTTATCCCTTTATAATTGACTTACCTATGGCTTTATTTTTACACTGTTCCTTAAAGATAGCCATACAGTTAGTACTGTGATGTGTTACTCATATTCTCCTTCAATAAAAAACTTCTACCCCCAGCTTTTGAGAGTGTTGTCCACAGATAGGCTTCATGCTTCAGATCCTTCATGTATTACCTCTGTTGCAGAAGGTTACCTCATCATATCTTTTGAGAGAACTGGAGAAGCAAAAGCTAGTTTGAAGATTTTCGTTCCTTGTAGAATTTGCTTTCTTCTGAATCACCTTTACACTTCACATTAAATTCTATAGGAACGAATAAGTCATGGGAATAAAAGGCACAGCATAGAGAATATAGTCAATGATATTTTAATAGCATTGCATGGGGACAGATGGTAGTTACACATGTGGGGAGCACAGCATAGGATATAGAGAAGTTGAATCATTAAGTTGTACACCTGGAACTAATGTAACATTGTGTGTCAACTATACTAAGAAATAATAATAATAAATATGTTAAAGCAGAATAAATTTGAAAAAAGTTGAAAACTAAATTTATAGAGAACCTCTGAGTTTGTACTTGAAGAAGGTGATATAAGCAGTTTATCCCAAATAATGTGTACATGAAATATTTAATTGTGATGACCTAGATACGTAATGTTATACAGTAGTATCTGAATTACTAGCATTTAAAAATGCACTTGCATTTTATTATACCCTTATTCTGAATCAAGGTGCCATGATATAACATTTATACTAAATCCCCACTAACAATGGCAGAGGTTTGACACAACTAGGTTGTGGCTTTCTCCTTCAAGGTGATTATTTACTCTAGCATTTGCCTATATTAGAATAGGAACCTGTACATAGCCTACTTTAGCAGTACTAGGGCATAATGTGCAAAATAAAAATCTTTAATGCTATGAAAATTAGATAAACTATTATTTTTTAGTGTTTTTTTCACCTTAAATGCAGAGATTGCATGGAAAGACCTATTTTAAGAAACATATGGATTTTTTTTTTTTTTAAGATTTTATTTATTTATCTGAGAGAGAATGGGAGACAGAAAGCATGAGAGGGGGAGGATCAGAGGGAGAAGCAGACTCCCCGCCGAGCAGGGAGCCCGATGCGGGACTCGATCCCGGGACTCCAGGATCATGACCTGAGCTGAAGGCAGTTGCTTAACCAACTGAGCCACCCAGGTGCCTGAAACATATGGATTTTCACATAAAAATAGTTTGTGAAATACCATAGATTTAACTGGGAAGGCATTTTAATTTTGGCATAGTATTCTGTTTTTTAGCCACTGCTTAGCTTTACCCAGAATATATATATTTTTTCTTACATGTAAATAATTCCTCACTTTATTAAAACTATTTGAAGAGATCATG
This sequence comes from Mirounga leonina, assembly GCF_011800145.1. NCBI lineage: Eukaryota > Metazoa > Chordata > Mammalia > Carnivora > Phocidae > Mirounga > Mirounga leonina. The sequence continues at coordinate 26,499,219 of NW_023270451.1, forward strand.
GGGTGCCTGAGTGGCTCAGTTGGTTAAGTGTCTGACTCTTGATTTTTGACTCAGGTCATGATTTCAGGATTGTGAGATTGAGCCCTGTGTAGGGCTCCACACTAGGCATGGGGACTGCTTAAGATTCTCTCTCTCTCTCTCTCTCTCTCTCTCTCTCTCTCTCTCTCTCTCTCCCCCTCCCTGCCTTTTCTCTCCCTCTCAAAAAAAAAAAAAGTATTGAAGAGATCAAATAGTAATTCAAATACTAAGCTCTTTATTTATTGCAGGTGTATTTAAATTCTTTTTATGAATGCTTTTTTTTATAGTAATTAAAGGTTCACAGCAAAATTGAAGGAAAAGTACAGAGATTTCCCATATTCCCCTGTCCCCACACATACATAACATCTCTTCCTTTTTGGAGTGGTGCATTTGTTATAACTGATGAACGTACACTGATACATTATAATCACCCAAAGTCCATAGTGTACATTAAGATTTACTCTTGGTGTTATACATATTATGGTTTTGGACAAATGTTATAAAGATAATACATCTATTATTATGGTATCACAGAGTATTTTTACTGCCTTAACAATCTTCTTTATTCTGCCTATTTATTCCTCCCACTTCTTTAATGCTTGCCAACCACTGATAATTTCTACTATCTCCATAGTTTTGCCTTTTTGCCCTTATATTTTTAAAATTTCATTTAACAAATAATTATTGAGCATACACAATATTCCAGGTATCTTACTAGGTTCTAAAAGCACCAAGATGGATGTTTTTAAGAGGTGACACATTGTAGGGGCACCTGGGTAGCTTAGTTAAGCATTGGACTCTTGATTTCAGCTTAGGTCATGAGGTCATGATCTCACTGTCATGAAATTGAACCCCATATCGAGCTCTGCACTGAGGGTGAAGTCTGCTTGAGAGTCTCTCTGTCCCTTTGCCCCTTTCCCCTCCCTCTTTGCATGCCTGTGCATGCCCTCTCTATTTCTCCAAAAAAAGAAAAACAAGAGGTGACACATTGTAGATGGGTAAAAGTAACTTATATCCTATGATTGGTACTATAATATTTTATAGTATAATACAATATATAATATAAGCATGATATAAGCATGATATAATATGTAAGGTATATTGCTTTGCTAACCCTGGCAAAGAAATAAGATATTTTGCCTGTAGATAGCATGGGAAGGCACTCTAGTGTATGTTCGCCCTCCAGCAGATCCTGCAACAAGGGTTTGAGTATTTATTTGGGAAGTAGAAAAATGAGATTAGGAAAGAAGGAAGCCAATCGGCTTATAGGTGAGCAGATGTAATTGTTTCATACGGGACTAGAAACGGCATAAAAATAAACTGAGCATACTCTGAAAGATATAACACTAACTGGAAACCTTAATTTAGGCATTCAACCTTGGTTCTAGGACAAAGAACAAAAGATTTTGCAGAATCTCAGACTTAAGATATTCCTGTAGGAAAAAAAGTGAACTTACTGAGCTCTTTCTCTTTCTCTGTATTTCCATATCAATATATTTAGATATCTAGTGTCAGGGGGCAAGAATTTCTGTCCCCTCAAAGGTCCTTCTAGCTGGACTAAGAATCAAATTGACATAAGACAGATTAATGGGAGAAAAATCAAATTTAATAGCATATGTATAGGGAATCCACAAAGACATGGAAATTCCAAAAACAGGCAAGCAAAGTAAGGTATATATGTCCTCCTGAACTAAGGAGAAGGGTGTAGGGGTCTGGAACTTCAGAAGAAAGGACTGTAATTCACAGGACAATAAGAAGAACAGATGTTTGGTAATTAGGTGCTTGCTCTGCCATACAGATGTTCACTCAGATAAAATTTATCTTTACTAATAACACTTTTTCTGGAAAAGACTTCCAATTGAGATTCTTCTGTATAGTTAAGAGAGGGGCAAAAGTTTCTCTTGAGCGCCCAGGGTCTGGATTGCCTTCAAATGAAAATAATCCGTGTGCCAAAATGGCACATTCGGCGGGGGAGGAGGCTGTCCTGAACCTCTTCACTAAATATGTAGATATATAGATTTTTTTTAAAGAATTTTCCTAATCAGTCCAAAGTACTTTGAAGGTTCAACTTGAAAGTAATAAATTATATGTTAAAAAAGAAAAAAAAATAGCAGGAAGGGAAAAATGAAGGGGAAATTGGAGGGGGAGACGAACCATAGACTATGGACTCTGAGAAACAAACTGAGGGTTCTGGGCGGAGGGGATGGGTTAGCCCAGTGATGGGGATTAAAGAGGGCATGTATTGAATGGAGCACTGGGTGTTATATTCAAACAATGAATCATGGAACACTACATCAAACACTAATGATGTAATGTATGGTGATTAACATAACATAATAAAATAAAATAAAAAAAATATCAGACTAGTATGAAGCTGAAGTTCTCTTCCAAGAGTATCTCATTTCTGGGCATGTTTTGTGCAGCCAGTAGATAACTTTTATTGTTCTTTTTAGCTTAGGATTTGATGAGAATTTGTGAGACAGATTGTTGGGGTTGATAAGAGAGCCTGCCAAAATAGCATACTTTTTGTCTACTCAGATTTTATACAACTTGAGAAATTAAAAAATGAATTTGGAGGTCAAAAAATGAACTCTCTTTGATAGTGACTCTCTGTAAGGATGCGATTTATTGTTAGAGCCAAATCCATGTGATGTTCACACCCCAGAATTAAGCTGATGTATCTAGTAGTCAGGGCAGTACATTTCTCCACACAGACAGCCTGTCTAGGAAAGACTGAGTAAGCTGAGAAGAATTCCTGCTCTTAAATGGCAAGGCTGTTCTCAAATAGAAGCAGGGTAGAGCTGAGCTGAGTGTGCCCAGTGATTCTTCCATTACTTGTTGGGTATACCATTCTGTTCCTCAGGAGTGGACATAAGGAGGGAGCAGAAAAAGGCTAGAAGTAGAATAGATTTTTTCCCTGTGGATTTGTATTGGAGTGGTGGCAGGGGAGAGTTGTTCTCTCTTTTATAGGGATTATATTAAAAAAAAAAAGATTGGAGAGATTCGTGAATAAGTTGATCTAATATTTTCCCCATTAAAAGAAACATTTGGGGGTTATTATTGTTTAGAACAAAATGAAGAAAGTAATTTATAACCGCTCATAGTAATGATGATATGGGGGAAATCACATATCAAAACATCTCTTAAACTGAGAATTTTTTATGTGTTTAAAATTTGGTTATTACATTTTGGGTGTCACCTTTGTTCTAATCAGTGAATGTAAAACAATTTTAATAATATATTTAACTGAAATTTAACTTTGCTCCAGATTAATCCTAATTTAAAAGTATCACAGTATTTTTTATAATGTACTCTACATCATTTTCCAAGTTATACTCTATAGCTGCACCTGTAAAGGAAAACACTCACAGTCAAAAGATAGCATGGTCATATTAGTTGGGGAAATACTGGGCTAAAAGTTTTGCTAAAAGGTTTCCTCACTACGACTATAGAAGTTCTTAAAATATTTAAAATTTCAATATAAATTGTTAATCTTACAACATTTTCAAAACTTACTTGACCTTTGTCATTTCTTTCACAGACTACTTCATGGGACCAATTTTCTTTGGATCATGCTTTGGAAAATAGTGTTTTCAATTTCTAAAATTCTTTCCTGTATGTTATTTTATTTTGTTATCAGAGTTGTCTTCTCAGGTTGGCCCTAATATCAGAATATGAGAGATGAGGAAATTGAGGTATTGGGTTACATCATTGGATCAAGGTACAGGTCTCAAGAAATGTGGGAGTTGAACATGAGACTTCTGACCCCTCCTCTGTTAGTCTTTCCACTGTGGTGTTATTTCTCATTAAGTACAATGCAGAGTCCATGTACATGGGTGAATGCAGTCAATTGAAAAGTGAAAAGAAAAAAACAAACAAAACTAACTTAAGCATTTTCATAATAATAATATGAGGAAATTTACATTCTTGAGAATAAATGTTTTAGGCATATTTTCTCTTACTGGATTGATGACTTAATGATTCATGCAAAAAAAAGGATGGAAGTACGGTGTGTTTGTGCCAGATGCTTTCCTTGGGAACCTGAATCCAGTTCATTTCTTTGACTTTGAGATAAGGTGCTGAGGTGTATTAATTTTCTAGAAAAATTCTGGCATGGTATGAGTAGAAGAATATCACTCTTCCATAAATACTAGAAAATTTTCTCTTTCACTTGGTATTTGAAGATAAAGAGTTCATTGACATATTTTTTCACTAACCAGTATATTAAAAACGACTCTGTAAGAGGTTCTTTATTGGAGATTGTGAAGAAAATAAACATGAACCTGATCCTGATTTCTGAAAAGGTATTTTTTTTGTGAAACAGGAATGAGATAACTTGATAATGCAGTCTCTCTAAAAGTGATTTGATAACTTCAGTGCTAAGGGCTTTACTCATAAGAGGTTCATCTTCTACTCATTTGCATGACATTTTATGGGTGAAACATCCCCTTTAGCTGAAGCTAGGCTGGTGAAACATTCTGTCTGGAGCAAAGATTTTTATATCTGAACAGATTTTGTGTATCAACTGATAGTAAAGGATTCTACTGTCTTGGGTTCTTTCACTTTTTTTTTTTTTTTTTTAACGAGTGTTTTTGCTCAGGGTTGCTATTTATTAGTAGCTGAAAATTGTATGGAAATGCATGGGGATTCAGTCTGTTTCTGAGGTGATTTATGTGCAAGTAAATCCTGTAAACCATCACCCCAAAGCATATTTATGGCTTTAAATATCTTTCTGTTTCTACTGCTCTTTAGCAGGCAGGAAGCATCTCATTTTGGATTCAAGTCTTCCAAGAGGGAGAGAAAGTAGTTAATATAAGGTTTTGAGGATATTTTCTTAAAGTTTGCTTCCATTATTGACATCTTTTTAAAGCTGGAATACAGACAATCTGGTCAGCATTTAATTCTTTATATTAATTTGTTGAGAAGGACAGTTCCCACACTCCGACCTGTGTTGACTTGAGTCCACAATGTGTAGATATGAAGCCAAATTAGTTTTTGTTTGTGATACTAGAGGTAGAATTGTAAAGGAAAGGGATGTTGGGAAAGATGTTCTGTATGGATTTGCTTTTTAAGTTCTTTTGGTTTCACTTAGTGCAAATTGTTTTACCTCTCTTGAGTCTCAGATTCCTAATCTGTGAAACAGATGTAATAAAATTTACTTCTGAGGGTTATAAGGATTGAGTACAATAGAGTTTATAGAGTAACCTCACGTGGTGCTTTACATGAAGTGGATACTCTGTGAACACTAACTGTTCTGATTGATTTTAGTACAGGGTATCTTTTAACCCGTAAGAATACAAATGTAATGTCAATTACAACACATACTGTTTATTTAAAGTTCACAGAAGCAAGCAAATAGGCAAGTAAATAGGATTTACTTGCACATAAATCACCTCAGAAACAGACTGAATCCCCATGCATTTCCATACAATTTTCAGCTACTAATAAATAGCAACCCTGAGCAAAAACACTTGTTTAAAAAAAAAAAATGAAAGAACCCAAGACAGTAGAATCCTTTACTATCAGTTGATACACAAAATTTGTTCAGTGGTGCTTGAGCTGAAGTTATTCATAAATAATTGTTTTTTCACTACTTATGTTTATACGTCCATAAATGCACCTTTAGTCTAAACCAGCAGTTCTCAACCACCTACATATTAGATTTGACAGAGGAATTTTAAAAATTATATAGGGATACTCAGACCCCCACCTCACATCACTTAAATGAGTATCTTGAGGGTAGAACCTGTGCATCAAGTAGTTCTTAACAGCTGTTCAAGTGAAGTGCAGCCATACATGAAAACCTTTGGCCTACTGTCCATTTGGCCCCAGACTGATATTTGCATAAATTATCTGCAATAAGACAATCTATATAGGTTAAGGATATAAGTGGCATGTTAGGCTGTAATGCCTAATCCATTCCCTAAGCCTTTATTGCCTAGGTTATGAGCAAGATTAGAAATTTGCAGTAAAGTCATGTTTAAAAGAATCTGCTTAATAGGCTGTTAGGAATTGCAAAAATAATAAGTAGACAAGAGCATTTTCAATTGGAGAAACACTGAAAATGGTAGGTTATTGATTACTGATAAGACCTCCATTTTATTATTATTTGCAAACAAAAAAACAAACCCAAAAAACAATGGCAACAACAAAAAACCATGATCAACTCTTAACTGAACTCAGCAAATTTTAGCAGGTGAGAATGAGCAGCTGGCTACTTTCTTTTATATAAACCACCTGCCTGGAGACTGATAATGGGTTTGATCTCCTTAGCCAGAGTGAGAAAGGAAAAGGCATGTTCCATTATCAGATCAATTATGCATTGACTAGATGCCTAACTTGGGTGGTGTAGCCTAAATTTGCTTTTACTCTGAAATCCTGGATTTAATCAGTGTTTGTGATCCTAGATCATATTAACATCCCCTAGGCAGTCAGCTAGTGGTATTCATTTAGTATATCCATCTTTCTGCCCATGTTGAAGTTGTATATCTGAACATTCATAGGCCTTTTGCAACAGTAATTTCAGTGTGGGTAATAAGTGGTTTTTTAGTCCCATATGATTTAGATAGCTGTCATTTTGTATAAAATGGGTATATCCTTGATGACTAGAAGAACACATTTCTCTTTGTAGGTCCCAATGTATTATAGTAAATGTGCACACAGACATATCTGGATGGCATTTAATGATAGTATGCATCTATCTGTTTCTAAAACTTAAGCTACAGTTAATACTATAGCTTCCTATTCTCTCTGCAATAGACCATACATTGGCCACAGTATTAGTAAAGATATCTTTTGCTATAAATTATCTACAGATTGAGTAAGAAAACCACACCTATTTGCTTCACTGGAGTCTGTCCAAGAATTACTTATATTAATCCATATTTTTTTTTCCAGTGTGAAATGAAGGTGTTAGTGCCTAAAGGAATAATGTGTTGTCATCTGGATTAGTAGCTAGATTGATACGTGGACTACTCTGAGGGGAATGTTAAACATACACATGGAAATGTTTTCTAAAGTTACAAAGCACAGTACTCAAAAATTCTTCACTCCTGGATAATTTCAATTGACTGTCTATCTTGAACTAAAAAATATGCAACTTACCCAGTTTCTTCTTCCCTTTATATTTGAGCCATTTCTTTTGGCATATGATTTTATATTGTGGGACTCTTTGTTATTTGTGCAGTCTTGTTTAACCAGAATGCATACTTCTCTAATGGCTTACTATAAGCCAGTAGAACCTAGTGCAATATTGAGAATGTATCTTCCATGCTAATGAACTTGGATTCTATCAAATTATACCATTTTATGTTGCTCTAGGTAAATAGTAGTTTCCTTGCTACTAATTTCTCCAAAAAGGAAGATTTTTTCCTTTTTCTTTTTAAAAAAAATTTTTTAAATTAACATATAACATATTATTTGTTTCAGGGGTACAGGTCTATGATTCATCAGTCTTACACAATTCACAGTGCTCACCATAGTACCTACCCTCCCCAGTGTCCATCACCCAGCCACTCCATTCCTCCTACCCCCCTCCACTCCAGCAATCCTCAGTTTGTTTCCTGAGATTAAGAGTCTCTTATGGTTTGCCTTCCTCTCCGGTTTCGTCTTGTTTCATTTTTCCCTCCCTTCCCCTATGAGCCTCTGTTTTGTTTCTCAAATTCCTCATATCAGTGAGATCATATGATACTTGTATTTCTCTGATTGACTTATTTTGCTTAGCATAATACCCTCGAGTTCCAGCTGTGTCGTTGCAAATGACAAGATTTCATTTTTTTGATGGCTCCATAATATTCCATTATATATATATGTATACACACATACCACATCTTCTTTATCCATTCATCTGTTGATGGACATCTTGGCTCTTTCCATAGTTTGGCTATTGTGGACATTGCTGCTGTAAGCATTGGGGTGCATGTACCCCTTCAGATCACTACATTTGTATTCTTGGGGTAAAACCCAGTAGTGCATTTGCTGGGTCATAGGGTAGCTCTATTTTCTACTTTTTGAGGAATCTCCATACTGTTTTCCGGAGTGGTTGCACCAGCTTGCTTTCCCACCAACAGTGTAGGAGGGTTCCCATGTCTCCGCATCCCTGCTAACATCTGTTGTTTCCTAACGTGTTAATTTTAGCCATTCTGACTGGTGTGAGGTGGTATCTCATTGAGGTTTTGATGTGGATTTCCCTGATGCCCAGTGATGTTGAGCACTTTTTCATGTGTCTGTTGGCCATTTGGATGTCTTCTTTGCAGAAATGTCTGTTCATGTCTTCTGCCCATTTCTTGTTGGATTATTTGTTCTTTGGGTCTTGAGTTAGATAAGTTCTTTATAGATTTTGGATACTAGTCCTTTATGTGATATGTCATTTGCAAATATCTTCTCCCATTCTGTCAGTTGTCTTTTGGTTTTGTTGACTGTTTCCTTTGTTGTGCAAAAGCTTTTTATCTTGATGAAGTCCCAATAGTTCATTTTTGCCCTTGCTTCCCTTGCCTTTGGCGATGTTTCTAGGAAGAAGTTGCTGCGGCTGAGGTCGAGGAGGTTCCTGCCTGTGTTCTCCTTTAGGATTTTGATGGACTCTTGTCTCACATTGAGGTCTTTCAACCGTTTTGAGTCTATTTTTGTGTGTGGTGTAAGGAAATGGTCCAGTTTCATTCTTCTGCACGTGTCTGTCCAGTTTTCCCAACATCATTTGATGAAGAGACTGTCTTTTTTCCATTGGACATTCTTTCCTGCTTTGTCAAAGATTAGTTGACCATAGAGTTGAGGGTCTATTTCTGGGCTCTCTATTCTGTTCCATTGATCTATGTGTCTGTTTTTGTGCCAGTACCACACTGTCTTGACGATGACAGCTTTGTAATAGAGCTTGCAGTCCGGAATTGTGATGCCACCAGCTTTGCTTTTCTTTTTCAACATTCCTCTGGCTTTTGGGGGTCTTTTCTGGTTCCATACAAATTTTAGGATTATTTGTTCCATTTCTTTGAAAAGAGTGGATGGTATTTTGATGGGGATTGCATTGAATGTGTAGATTGCTCTAGGTAGCATAGACATCTTCACAGTATTTGTTCTTCCAATCCATGAGCATAGAATGTTTTTCCATTTCTTTGTGTCTTCCTCAATTTCTTTCATGAGTATTCTATAATTTTCTGAGTATAGATTCTTTGCCTCTTTGGTTAGATTTATTCCTAGGTATCTTATGGTTTTGAGTGCAATTGTAAATGGGACAGACTCCTTAATTTCTCTTTCTTCTGTCTTGTTGGTTATAGAAATGCAGCTGATTTCTGTGCATTGATTTTATATCCTGCCATATTACTGAATTCCTGTATGAGTTTTAGCAGTTTTGGGGTGGAGTCTTTTGGGTTTCCCACATAAAGTATCATATTATCTGCAAAAAGTGAGAGTTTCACTTCTTCTTTGTCAATTTGGATGCCTTTTATTTCTTTTTGTTGTCTGATTGCTGAGGCTAGGACTTCTAGTACTATGTTGAACAGCAGTGATGATAGTGGACATCCCTGCTGTGTTCCTGACCTTAAAACTCTGTTTTTCCCCATTGACTATGATATTTGCTGTGGGTTTCTCATAGATGACTTTTATGATATTGAGGTATGTACCCTCTATCCCTACACTGTGAAGAGTTTTAATCAAGAAAGGATGCTGTACTTTGTCAAATGCTTTTTCTGCATCTATTGAGAGGATCATATGGTTCTTGTTCTTTCTTTTATCAATGTATTGTATCACATTGATTCATTTGCGGATGTTGAACCAACCTTGCAGCCCAGGAATAAATCCCACTTGGTCGTGGTGAATAATCCTTTTAATGTTCTGTTGGATCCTATTGGCTAGTATTTTGGTGAGAATTTTTGCATCCATGTTCATCAGGGATATTGGTCTGTAGTTCTCCTTTTTTATTGGGTCTTTGTCTGGTTTGGGGATCAAGGTAATGCTGGCCTCATAAAATGAGTTTCCTTCCATTTCTATTCTTTGAAACAGCTTCAGAAGAATAGGTATTAAGTCTTCTTTAAATGTTTGGTGGAATTCCCCTGGGAAGCCGTCTGGCCCTGGGCTCTTGTTTGTTGGGAGATTTTTGATGACTGCTTCAATTTTCTTAGTGGTTATGGGTCTGTACAGGTTTTCTGTTTCTTCCTGGTTCAGTGTTGGTAGTTTGTTCATCTCTAGGAATGCATCCATTTCTTCCAGATTATCTAATTTGCTGTCATATAGTTGCTCGTAATATGTTCTTATAATTGTTTGTATTTCTTTGGTGTTGGTTGTGATCTCTCCTCTTTCATTCATGATTTTATTTATTTGGGTCCTTTCTCTTTTCTTTTTGATAAGTCTGGCCAAGGGTTTATTAATAATCTTATTAATTCTTTCAAAGAACCAGCTTCTAGTTTTTTGATCTGTTCTACTGTTCTTTTGGTTTCTATTTCATTGATTTCTGCTCTGATCTTTATTATTTCTCTTCTCCTGCTGGGTTTAGGCTTTATTTGCTGTTCTTTCTCCAGCTCCTTTAGGTGTAGGGTTAGGTTGTGTATTTGAGACCTTTCTTGTTTCTTGAGAAAGGCTTGTATTGCTATATACTTTCCTCTTCGGACTGCCTTTGCTGCATCCCAAAGATTTTGAATAGTTGTGTTTTCATTTTCATTTGTTTCCATGAATTTTTTAATTTTTCTTTAATATCCTGGTTGACCCATTCATTCTTTAGTAGGATGCTTTTTAGCCTCCATGTATTTGAGTTCTTTTTGACTTTCCTCTTGTGATTGCGTTCTAGTTTCAAAGCACTGTGGTCCGAAAATATGTAGGGAATGATCCCAATCTTTTGGTACCAGTTGAGATCTGATTTGTGACCCAGGATGTTATCTACTCTGGAGAATATTCCATGTGCACTAGAGAAGAATGTGTATTCTGTTGCTTTGGGATGGAATATTCTGAATATATCTGTGAAGTGCATCTGGTCCAGTGTGTCATATAAAGCCTTTATTTCCTTGTGGATATTTTGCTTAGATGATTTGTCCATTTGAGTGAGGGGTGTGTTAAAGTCCCCATAATTGTTGTATTGTTGCCAATGTGTTTCTTTGATTTTGTTATTAAGTGGCTTATATAATTGGCTGCCCCTGTGTTAGGGGCATAGATATTAAAATTGTTAGATCTTCTTGTTGGATAGACACTTTAAGTATGATGTAGTGTCCTTCCTCATCTCTTATTACAGTCTTTGGTTTAAAATCTAATTTGTCTGATATAAGGATTGCCACCCCAGCTTTCTTTGATGTCCATTAGTATGTTAAATGGTTTTTCACCCTCTCACTTTAAACCTGGAGGTGTATTTGCATCTAAAATGAGTCTTTTGCAGACAGCATATCAATGGGTCTTGTTTTTTTTTTTTTTTATCTAGTGATACCCTGTATCTTTTGCTTGGGGCATTTACCCCATTTACATTCATGGTAACTATTGAAAGATATGAATTTAGTGCCATTGTATTGCCTGTAAGGTGACTGTTACTGTATATTGTCTGTGTTCCTTTCTGGTCTATGTTACTTTTAGGCTCTCTCTTTGGTAGTTTGGTGTTCACAAATTCTTTTAGTTTTTGTTTTTCCTGGAAGCTTTTTATCTCTTCTTCTATTTTCAATGACAGCCTGGCTGGATATAGTATTTTTGGCTGCATATTTTTCTCATTTAGTGCCCTGAATATATCATGCCAGTCCTTTCTGGCCTGCCAGGTCTCTGTGGATAGGTCTGCTGCCAATCTAATGTTTCTACTGTTGGAGGTTACAGACTTCTTGTCCCGAGCTGCTTTCAGGATTTTCTCTTTGTCACAGAGACTTGTTTTACTATTACATGTTGGGGTGTTGACCTATTTTTATTGATTTTGAGGGGGGTTCTCTGTGCCTCCTGGATTTTGATGCCTGTTTCCTTTCCCAAATTAGGGAAGTTCTCTGTTACAATTTGCTCCAATATACCTTGTGCCCTTCTCTCTCTTTCTTCTTTTCTGGGATTCCAATTATTCTAATGTTTCACTTTATGGTATTACTTATCTCTCAAATTCTCCCTTCCTGATCCAGTAGTTTATCTCTCTTTTTTTCAGCATCTTTATTTTCCATCATTTGGTCTTCTATATCACTAATTCTCTCTTCTGCCTCATTTATCCTAGCAGTTAGAGCCTCCATTTTTTATTATACCTCATTAATAGCCTTTTTGATTTTGACTTGGTTAGATTTTAGTTATTTTATTTCTCCAGAAAGGGTTTCTCTAGTGTCTTCCTTGCTGTTTTCAAGCCCAGCTAGTATCTTTATAATCGTCGTTCTGAACTCTAGTTCTCACATCTTACTAATGTCCATACTGATTAGATCCCTGGCAGTCGGTACTGCCGCTTGTTCTTTTTTGTTGCGGTGAGTTTTTCTGTCTTGTCATTTTGTCCAGAGGAGAATAGATGAATGAGAGAACAAAATGCTAACAGGGTAACAGCAACCCCAGAAAAATATACACTAAACAAATCAGAAGAGACCCGAAACCGGGGGAAAAGAAAGGGAAAGAGAAAAAAGAAAAAGAAAAAAAAAAAAGAATATGATCAAATAGGATCAGGCTTGTGAATAGATCAGTGCCACACACTAGATTTTGGGCGTATTTTGGTCTGTTAGAAGAAACTGCCTCCCAAAATTTTATTTTATTTTTTTATTTAATTTATTTATTTTTAAAGATTTTATTTATTTATTTGACAGAGAGAGAAAGAGCGCGAGAGCAGGAACACAAGCAGAGGGAGTGGGAGAGGGTAAAGCAGGCTTCCCATCAAACAAGGAGCCCGATGTGGGGCTCAATCCCAGGGCCCTGGGATCATGACCTGAACTGAAGGCAGATGCTTAACAACTGAGCCACCCAGGTGCCCCTGCCTCCCAAAATTTTAAAGAACAAAAAACTTATATATGTAAAAAAAAAGGGTAAATATGATGAAGGGATGGAATAAGAGTGTAAAGATGAAAATTTTAAAAGATTTTATAAAAGGAATTGCTAAGAAGTTGGTTGAAAAAAGAAAGAAGAGAAATTTAAAGAAAAAAAAAGGGAGAGAATGTGATCAGGCAGGAGATTAGAACAAAGCCATACACTAGAGATTTAGGGTATGTTTTGTTAGAAGAAACTGTATCCCAAAATTTTAAAGAGAGGACAACTTATATATATACTAAAAATAAGGTTAACTACAATGAAGGGATAGAATAGGACTCTAAAAATGAAAAATAAAAAAAGACTTTTTAAAAAAGGGATTGATAAGATGTTGGTTGAAAAAGGGAAAAAGAAAAATTCAAAAAAAAAAGAAAAAGGAAAAAAAAGAAAATTAAAAAAATTAACTTTGAAAGACTAAAGAATCATGGTAAAAAAGCCATGAATTCTATGTGCTGTATTCCCCTATTGCTGGAGTTCTACCGTTCTCATTGATTGGTAAACTTGGTCTTGGCTGGCTGTTCTTGCTGATCTCCTGGGGGAGGGGCCTGTTGCAGTGGTTGTCAAATGTCTTTGCCAAAGGCAGAATTGCCCCACCCTTACCAGGTCCGGGCTAAGTAATCTGCTGGGGTGTGCTCTCAGGAGTTTTTGTTCCCTGCAAGCTTTCTGTACTGCTTTGGAGGACAAGAGTGAAAATGGTGGCCTCCCAACCTCTGCCCCAGAGGAGCTGAGAACTCGGGGCCCCACTCCTCAGTGAGCCCCCAGAGAAAAGCAGTCAATCTCTGCCGTCTCCAAACCCAGCAGATTCCTGCGGTGCGCTCCCGTGCCGCTCCTACTGGGGGAGGAAGGGGAGTCTCCCCGGATCTGCCGCTTGTTGGGTCCCTGTTGGAAGAGCAGTGGCCTGACTGTGCTGCGGATCACGGTTTATGGCAACCCTGAGCTGAGAGCCCACTCCTTGGCTCCGTCTTTGTGGCCGGCTTCCCTGCTCCGATACCTGGGAGCCCTGCAGCACTCAGGCACACCCAGTCTTTCTGTGACCCCGAGGGTCCTGAGACCACACTATCCCACCGAGGTTTCTACCCCCCGCTTAGCCACTGGAGCGACGTCCCTCAGTGGAGCCAACTTCTAAAAGTTCTGATTTTGTGCTCCGCTTCTCTGTCACTTTCCGGTAGCTGGCTGACAGAGGCTCCCTACCCCCGCCATCTGTCTTCCCGAATATCACCTCAGATTCACTTCTCTACACGTCCTACCTTCCAGAAAGTGGTCACTTTTCTGTTGAGAGAGTTGCTGCTATTCTTTTCTTCACTCTCCTGTTGAGTTTGTAGGTGTTCTGAATGGTTTGATCCCTCTCCAGCTGAATTCCCAGGACCAGATGAAATTTAAGTCTCCTATTCCCCCACCATCTTGTTCCTCCTCAGTTCCAAGCAATTCTGAAAGCTGGGTGCATGCTGACAGCTCTATCTAGGGTCCAATTCTGCTTCCTGGGAGTGGGTTTCTAGGCTTTTGGCTCCTTCCTCTGGACTCTTAGCTTCCTGTCCTGAGTCATCTTTCCTTTTCCATAAGAATAGTTCGTATTTGCTGCTGAATAGTTTCTTATTGTGCATTCTTCACAGGAAGGTTGAGAACACTGTGTATCTCTCCATTAAGCGTTTCTTAAAGAATGAGAACTCTTAGTGTTTAAGCACTGAAAAGCTCTGATACTTTGTGCTCCTAGCTGACATCATTCTTTATGGTGTCCTAGGAATAGCTCTTGGTATACCAGGAAGTATATTGTGGTGGCCAGGGGGCAAGGGGCATGGAGAGATTAGCAACAGGTAGGAGTGAAGAGATGTAGGTGGTATCAGATGATATATGCACCTCTTGCTTTGTGAAAACTTTCCTTCTCCCTTCCTTGGAAAGAGTGTTTTGTTAAAATATACATTCTTGTATATAAATTGTATTCTTGAGATGTTAAAAGTATTTCATACATTTTGAAGCTATACTCACTTTGCTTATTTTAATGGATTAAGCAGTATAATTTTATCCACAAAGATCAAGATTCCTTAGTTTTATTATATAATTTTTTTTGAGAATAATTTTAGGAAAAAATATTAAAAATGACATGGAAGAAAAGTACTACATATTGAATTTGAATTGAATGAATTTCAAAAGAAAACAAAAATATGTGTATAAGAAAGCATCTCTTGGGGCGCCTGGGTGGCTCAGTTGGTTGAGCGACTGCCTTCGGCTCAGGTCATGATCCTGGAGTCCCTGGATCAAGTCCCGCATCGGGCTCCCTGCTCGGCAGGGAGCCTGCTTCTGCCTCTGACCCTCCCCCCTCTCATGTGCTCTCTCTCTCTCATTCTCTCTGTCTCAAATAAATAAATAAAAAAATCTTTAAAAAAAAAAAGAAAGCATCTCTTGGTTTAGTTTTATTTTTAAAAATAAAATTAAAGAAATTCTTATTGCTTTCTTTAAAAATTTTTTTTCAGACTCATGTAAGTATTTTTATGGATTTGCTTTTTTTAGCTTTTATGAAGTACTTCCCCAAATTCTCATAGTGGGGTGTTATTAAATATTAGTTAATTTTCATTAATTTGTACTCACATTTTATATTTTTGCCATCTGTTTCCTTCTTGTAACAGAACACATAACATAGACTGGTATAAACCTTTTGAAGGACAGTTTGAAAGTCTGTGCTGAAATGCTCATAAACTTTGGCTCAGAAATTTGCTTTAAAATGCTCATAAACTTTGGCTCAAAAATTCTTCACTAAGAATTTATCCTTAGGTAATAATCAGGATTCCATATAAAGATTAATGTACAAGGACCTTTATTACATCTTTTAACATGCAAGAAGACCATGTAAAATGAAAAGGAAAAAAGGTTAAATGTCTAATAACAGAACTGTTAAATAAATTATGGTATATCAATACTGTGGAATACTATATGCTTTTAAATTCATATTTTCAAAGGGTATGTAATGGCATGAGAAAGGCTCATACTAGAATGTTACCTGAACAACTCAGAATTGCAGGCTCTTTGTGTAATAGGGTCCTGGTTATTGTGATGTGTTGTTAGCAGTGCTGTGAATGTAGCATTGTGTGTTTCAGTACATTCAGAAGGACATGTATTGAGTGTTAAGAGAGATTACTGCTAATTGGTGGCACTACAAGTAATTAAGAATTTCTTCCTTATACTTTTCTATATTTTTTTCCAGTTTTTCACAGTAAATATATATAATTTTGCTGTTAGAAATAAGTTACAAAAGAAAACTGTATCATTGTATATCCCAGCAAAGATAAACAATGGACCCCAAAGACGATCATTTAAAAATACAATGTTTTGTTAGTAACTGGGAAACAGCCTGCAAGGTGACTGTTCTGTAATGAAGAGAGGGGTCATCCCAGTCAAAGAGAGGGAGAGGAAAGATGCCTCCACTGACCTCATGCCACACTCAAAGGCTTTGTTTCAGCTCTGGTATTCTCAAGTTCAACAGCCTTGGTAGCAGCAAATATTTGGTTCAGATCAATAAAAAAAAGCTGAAGTAGTAAAGTTTTAAACACAATAATGTGAAAAAATAATAAAACCTTTTCAGAAGCAATTGGCAATAAGTATCACAAGCCTTAAAAATGTTATTTTTAGACTTACTAATTTCAGTTCTGAGGATGAGTCCTAAGAAAACAATCGTAAATGTTGAACAAATTTTATGTACAGATATGTTTAGTGAAGTGTTATTTTCAGTGGAAAAATATGGGACATAAATCTGTTCTTGGAGAATCATTAAGTCAATTATAATATATTTACTTGTTGAACTATCGTGTAGATGTTAAAAATACAAAAGTTATGAAAATGCTTAAGATAACCGAAAAAGTAGAATATGTCAGTGAACCTCATAAAAGGTTTAATAACTTTGCATAAAGGAGACCTTTATGGAAAAAAGAATGGAATAAAATATACCAAAATGATTAATGTGGTCCTATTTGAAGGTAGGCTAACAGGGTGATTTTTTTCTTTTATTTTTCTCCATACTCCAAATTTTCTTTTCTATCCTTTCATAAGGCAAAATAAACTTAGCTAAAAAAAAGATGCTGTTAGAAAATGTTTGCATGATTTTATAATGGATTAATTCCCAAAGAAATGGGACATTTAAAGAATATTCTGATAAGTTCCACCTTGACTATGACTCAATTCTCTTCATGGCTCCACTTCCATCAGTCTTGAGGCAAGTAAAAATCCATCTCCAAACAAGTCTCATGCTCCCAGTAGTCCATTTCCAAATTTTATGCTAGAGCCCTGGATGCGCATTTATCTGAAGATGGTATGAGGAGAGGTGGAATTAGACCATGTTCAACAATGAAAAATTATGTTTGAAAATGAGTTTGGTTGAGAATTTTTCATTTAAATTCTTGGAAAGCAATGGGATAAAATCACACTAATCCCTGCATTCAAATCTCTGCATAAGAAATAAGTAGCAAGACAGGGAAGGGTGACTTGATGTGAACACAGGAATCTGTAAAAAGAATGTCCAGTTGCACATTTCTTGTAGTGGGGTGCACAAAGGAATTTTAAGAGTTGAGATAGAGTCTTCAATTCTTGTTCATTATTCTGCTGTGATGTAAATCTCATTCATTGACTTTAATCTCCAGTAAGAGTCAGTTGCACACATAGCCTTATATCAATGGCTGTTTTGGAGACTGAAAGAATCAAGATGCTTTCCACTATGGAGTGATTGAGTGAAGAAAAGGAACAATATATATTGGACAGCAAGACAAACTGAACCAATTAAGAGGAAAGAACCTGACACCAGTGATGACTAGGAGGGATATAAACCCCCCAAAATTTTAAGAAAAGTTGAGATACTCTTTCACATTTGGTTGACAAAAGCCAATTTTATTTGTATTTCAAAGGGCAAGGTGACACCAGTTGGCATAAGATTTATAGTTGTAAAGGGCAGAATTTATATATAAGCCTGGGAACTCAATAATGATCCAACTGATGTTGAGTAAAATCAGAATGGCAATCACTCTTGCCTCTGCCAATTTTTCTTTTATTTGTAATACAAGAGGTTTCTAACATCACAGAGATAAGGGAATTTATTTTCTAAAATTAATTCATTAACCCAACAATATTTTATACTATCTAATATATTCTAGGCAGTGTTTTAGGCACTATGGATACATTGATTTGTATAACATACAAAAAAGCCCCACCCTCTTAGGACTTACATTATTCTAAAGTTAAAATCTCAGAGAAAGAAAAAATCAACAACAAAACCAGTGAGATACAGACAGACAAGTGAACTGTGTTTAAGTGTCCATCTAGTCATATTCTAGAAGAGAGTGGTTATTCTGTGGTGACATTACAGGGACATTACAAGGACTTTAGTAGATCTGGAGAGATGAGAACATTATGTATCTTTGAGTAATGTGGGGATCTTGTTACTAAATGAATGGTTTAAGATTGAGAGTTCTAGAGTTTTAGGGCCAAAATAGAGTTGGATTGAGAATAATTATCTAGAAGGAATTTACTCCACTATCTGGTTGGAAAAAATGGAAGTAGATTTGGGTAAGAGATGAACTGTGGAGTTAAATAGTGAAAATGCTGGTCAGAATGGACCTCATGGAAATTTTCTATTTTCTTCCAACATTAGTGATATTATTTATTTCTAAGCCAATGGGTCAGACCATATGTTAAGAAGTCTCTTGACATCATATTGAGGATTGGCTCTCCCTGAATCATTCAGTACACTTTAATAGCAACTTATGTGAAATAAACACAGAAGGAAAATTCAATGAAGATTGTGTAGTTTTAATTACCATTTAGTCATAAATAATTTAATATGGCTTCTATTAGGGAAATGTTGCAGAAGAGTAATCTCTTGTGGTACTTCTGGATTTACTGGTCAAATGAGTTTGGAAAACCATTTCCTTCATGTGGGTTCACAATGCATGTTGATCCAGTAATGTCTGCAAGGCATTCAACAATAAAGAAAACTCTTTAGCTTTGCTTACTCAGTTTTCTGAATATTGTTGAACATAGAATCTAGTTTATTCAGATCTTTATTTTAATATTTTCTTGTTTTGAGAAACCTCACTTATCCCACGAGTATACTTTGAAAATGCTACTCTAAATTGATTTAAGTTTTATACTAAAAGGATAACTATGTTAAGAAGAGAATGTACTTGAAGTTTATGAATGTTGCATAAATCTATATATGTTAGGTATTGAAAAACCTGAAAAAATATTTTTTGAGGTCTTTGTGATTATTTTTTCTATTGAAAGTCAAAATGATTTGAAAATAGCCAGTACGTTCCTAGGCCATACATGGCTGATAGCAATTTGTTGTACAAATTTGCACTGGTAGATAATCGAATTTTTATCACTCATTTCAAGCTGATTACATTCTTTGAAGATGTTCTACTTTTTCCCGACTTTGCAGCCGAGGCACACATTAGCTGGGCAATTGCTTGCAGTTTTTGTTTTCCATTCTCTAGCTTTTAATGCCATTTGAAGATCCAAAAACTTTCAAGAAGCAGCAAAGCAAGAAAGTACTATCCTGCTTGCTAAAAGAAAATAAAACCATTTTCAAGGTATGTTTATTCCTCCAATTTCATGGATGCTAAAATCCATGAATGGGCTTCATCTTCAAGGCCATCTTGAGCGGAATTACACTGCTTTGCATCTAATGTTGGATTTCTCTATTTGGGAGTCTTTTTCCTTTTTCTTAATAAAGATGAGGAGCAGAATTTCCCAAGATTAGCAAAACTCTGTAATGAGTTGGGTTTTAGACACCTGACAGGATATGCTAATACAAACAAAATTGCCTCTCCAAAAGAGTAACACCATCCTATGGGCAAAATAAAACCAGGCAAAATTAAAAAGGCTGTGTCTTTTTCCTTCTGCTGCTAATTAAAATGTTAGAATTATAAAGCTAATGAGTAGATTTCTTGTCCTGTATAGAATTGTTATCTTTCCTTATTAAAATATCATTAATGTTTAAAAACTATTTATATTTCATTTGTGCAGAGAGACTGTTTGTTCTAGAGCAAAGTTCAGATGAATGGCTGGATCATGAAGGACATTAATATCAATAATACATGTTGTTATGACTAAAAATAATCCAATAAAAGAAGTCAGCTTCAAAGTAAGACCCAAACAGCTTTTAGCTAAATTGTAATCCTACTAAATAGAAGGCCCAAAGTGAGTTTGTTAAAGATATTAGCTATCAAAACCAAACAGAAATTAATTAAATTAATATCTATCAAACTGACATGTATATCGTATGGGCTAGGCATCATAATAGATACTGGAAGGATAGAGCACAAAGTCAAAGTCCCTCTTGTAAAAAAGTTGCAGTCAAGTAGAGGAGAAAATACAATAAATAGGCAATTATGCTTTGCCCAGTCTCCAAGAGGAGGAAGGGAATGGCAATTTATGAATGTTTCCAGAGGAAGTGAGTCTGAATTGAATTTTTTTTTTTAAAGATTTATTTATTTGACAGAGAGAGAGTGAGAGAGGGAACACAAGCAGGGGGAGTGGGAGAGGGAGAAGCAGGCTCCCTGCCGAGCAGGGAGCCTGATGCGGGGCTCGATCCCAGGACCCTGGAATCATGACCTGAGCCGAAGGCAGACGCTTAACGACTGAGCCACCCAGGTGCCCCCTGAATTGAGTTTTTAAGGGTAGCTAATAGACCTGGTGAGCTGAATCAGTGGAACATTCCAGGTAGAATATACAGTATGTGCAATGGGACAGAGTGACAGGGAGTATGTTGAGTTCTGACAATGGAGATGAGTTAGAACAAGGCCATAGTGTAAGGGATTGGCGTGGGATGAGGCTGGAGAAGTGAGCAGGAGCCAGATCACAAGGAACCTTGCATGCTGTGTTAAAGAATTGAGATTTTATCCTGTCGGCAGTGAGGGTCATTGATATATCTTATTCAAGGACCTCATAGGTCAAATCCTGCCAGGCACGTTGTTATGGTTAGGATGGGTAGCATTCAACATCACGTGGTGGTGGTGCAAATGCTGGTAGTGGTAGTGATGAGTGTGTGAGAGAGATTTTACGACTCTGATGGGATTTATGGGCCTTGGCACTGGAGCAATGGTGGTGTTGGAGAATGGACATTAGGATGTGAAGGGCATACTGCAATAGTGAAGTTGATGTAGGTAGCATTTCTTTTTGCTATTAATAATTCATGATTGGAGCCAAATATCAGAATTTTTGTCTGCTTTTTCATCCAAATAGTGGTGATCTTGCTTGCGGTGAGGCAAGAAGGTGTATGTCTCTGGGATTCAGGTCATAGTCTCAGTGTTAAAGACACCTCCTTTCCTGCTCATGTCTGTCTTCCTTGGTAGACTTGTTTTACCTCTTCAATTATATCTTTTATGTCTTTCAAATTTTATTTCTCTCTGTAATGTAATTTAAATTTTTCCCAAAGTGAAATATGCAGCTGATTATGAAGTCAAATCTAAAGCCACCTTGTGCTGAGTATATCAGTGTTATTAATCAAATGTTCAGACATTTCCTCCAATTCGTCCTTCATAGAGCTGTCAGATTCTTTCCCTTAAAACACTTTTTTCAAGTTTTCATATATATATAAAATAAGTAATATATATAATAAATGTATAATAAAATAAATATACAATAAAATCTTTGGTGACTCTCTAATTCATATATGATGTAGTATCATTTCCTGATACATGGAAGTAATTTATTTTTATCACAAATACTGATTGGGCCCCAAGTTGTCTTAGTACTCCAGTCACATGCATACATACATACATAAGTTTATATAAAGCTTCTTGAGGTACAAGGAATAAAACTCAACTTATTTAAAAAGTAAAGAAATAACACGGATGGAGCTAGAGAGTAGTATGCTGACCGAAATAAGTCCGTCAGAGAAAGACAAATACCATGTGATTTCACTCATGTGTGGAATTTAAGAAACAAAACAAATGAGCAAAGGGGGAAAAAAAGAGACAAATCAAGAAACAGACTCTTAATGATAGAGAACAAACTGATGGTTACCAGGGGGGAGGTGGGTGGGGGATGGGTGAAATAGGTGATGTGGGTTTAAGGAGTGCACTTGTCGTGATGAGCACCAGGTGTTGTATGAAGTGTTGAATCACTATATTGTACACCTGAAACTAATAGTACATGTATGGTAGCTAACTAGAATGTAAATAAATACTTGAAAAAAAGTAAAGAAATAAAGTGAGAGTGTTTTTTGCAAAGGAGTTAGACTTAGGAGTTATTAGCAGGTATTGTGAGCTATAACAATGAGGAATTGAAAAGTCAGTCATTCTGCTATTTCTTCCCCAGGCCTGCATGGTCTCTAAGTCCTGCTCCTCTCCATGTACTTGTTTCAATTATCCTGTGTCTAAAGACTGGCTCTGTTTAGGTGTGAATGGAAAACCCTAGTCTGGACTGGATGCAATCTCTTCAGTCAAGTCCCCAGTAAAAAATAGCTGATGTGCTATGGTGAGCACTGTGAATTGTGTAAGACTGTTGAATCATAGACCTGTACCTCTGAAACAAATAATACATTATATGTTAAAAAAAAAAAAAAAAAGATAGTAGGAAGGGAAAACTGAAGGGGGGGAATCGAAGGGGGAGACGAACCATGAGAGACTATGGACTCTGATAAACAAACTGAAGGTTTTAGAGGGGAGGGGGTGGGGGGATGGGTTAGCCCGGTGATGGGTATTAAGGAGGGCACATATTGCATGGAGCCCTGGGTGTTATATGCAAACAATGAATCATGGAACACTACATCAAAAACTAATGATGCAGTGTATGGTGCTTAACATAATAAAATAAAATAAAAAAAAAATAGCTGATGTCTGTGTAACACAATTCTACAGT
The DNA here is from genome assembly GCF_011800145.1 of Mirounga leonina. Classification (NCBI taxonomy): domain Eukaryota; kingdom Metazoa; phylum Chordata; class Mammalia; order Carnivora; family Phocidae; genus Mirounga; species Mirounga leonina. Next base: position 26,522,013 of record NW_023270451.1, read on the forward strand.
TGCAGGAAAGAAATCCTAATTGGTTCATCTTGAGTCGACTATTAGCCCACTATTAAGGCCAGGGGGCTAGGTCACATGAGACAGTGTTCACTCAGTGGGGCTATAGAGCAGGATGTCTAAGAAGAGAGAATAGAGAGTTTCTTTAAGAAGGGAGCATGGGGCAGGAAGAAAATAATTGGCCCAGCTTATTCCTGAACCTGCTACTACTCCCCTACCCTTTTTTTTTTTCTCTCTCAGAGCATCTAACAAATCTCAACTTAACCTAAATTTTAACTCTTTAATTTAGATGCTAATAAGCAGTGAAATGACCAAACCATGGACATGAATAAGGAAAAGGTCTAAGGGGAAACTCATGAAGAAGATAATGAACCCTTAAATAATCCAGCATTACCTGGCATATCTGTGACCTACTGTCTGTAGGGCAAGAGGACTCACTCTTCTTCCCAAACGGTTGGTGTGGTTACAGAGACCTGCATTTTCCTCTGCCAAAGTAGAACAAGCTGAATTAGTTCTATGAATCTTTCCTGGAAACTGCTTGGTGCTTAACCTTTCCTCACCTTCTGCTAGCAATTCAGAAGTGGTTATTTGTCTTGTTTCTATTTCTGCTGTTTTATTCTTCATTTTTCACAAACTCTAACCTTAGTCTATTACTTTGCTTCCTTAATAATGAGAATAAATGTCCCCAAAACAAATCATCTAAACTTCAACCCATTTAACACATCCCCTTTCATGTGGCCAAAAGCTTTCTGAAGTTTCTTCCCTTTAGTACGTATGTAATGATGAGGATTTATAGGTACAGGAATGTTTTCTTTCCCCTGTAGGTGATCCAGGGTTATACCTGGGGGTGAAGGATAATGGTCTTCTGCTCACACCACTTTTAGCTTTGGGTGAAGTAACAGTAGAGGTGCTGAACAGGCACTGTCATTTTGATCCTGAAGTAGTTGCTCTACAATGAAAATAGGCAAACTGGTTCTCACTGGATTTATGTATTTGTGGTTTGACATGTGGTCTCATTTCAGGATCTACCTTCCCTAAATGATACCCTCTCCAATGAACAGTTGTCTACTTTGACATTCACAGAAAAACAAGGGAAAAGAATTTTAAAAAACCTTGAAAGATCATTTACTAATTGAAATGTTTTTTTCAAGCTCTTGATATTAGGGGTTCCACAGAGGTTATATCTGAAGCACTAGAGAGTACAGGAGTAAAGGTGAGTGGCTCATTCTCTTTGAACTACAGGAGCTCCATAATCTCAAGTGTTTTACATCTATATAGAAGGTAGACCACTTTCACTTGTCAGTCCATTGACCTTTTCATTTCCAGTTACTGCCTTTTCCTCTGCACCTCAACAACCTACTTCCATAGTCATATCTTGTCCCGTAAGTTCTCCATCCTCTAATTGCTAAGTCAAGAATTCAACTTTCTGCCCCAAATCTCTCTTACCAGTTTACTTCTTCAATAATTCTCATGATGTCTGTTCTTAGATCTTTTCAGTTCTTTCCATCCCCTGCCTCATTTCCCAGTTCACCAGCTTCCATCTTTCTTTACCACCTTCATACTCAGTTTAAATCCCAAGGCCTACTACATAAAACAAGAGCAAAACCAAACAAACAAAAACTCTCACTAATATCATCATTCCCTTTTCCCTCTCCTTTTGCTACACCTCTCTGGCAAAATCCCATTTCTGATTGAGCCCAACTGCCTGTGCCCAGGTAGCACAAAGATTTTAGAGAAAATATACAATAAAACAGAGGGCTACTTCTTTCAGTTCATGACCTTTAACTTCGGTTCAACTTTTAGTATTGTTCAATCCTGGTTCATTTCTCTGGCCAATCCTCCCACCCTCCATATTGATTTTTTTTTTTTTTTAAGATTTTATTTATTTATTTGACAGAGAGCAAAAGCAGGAAGAGCAGCAGGCAGAGGGAGAGGAAGCAGCAGCCCCCCTGCGGAGTGGGGAGCCCGACTCGGGGCTTGATCTGGGACCCCAGGATCAAGACCTGAGCTGAAGGCAGATGCTTAACCAACTGAGCCACCCAGGCGCTCCTCCATATTGATATTTTAAAGTTTCTCCACTTTTCTCAATTCTCTAATGTCCACCATCCCACTCCCAATTTGACTTCCTTTGTGTCAGCATATTATCTTACTTTCTATACATGGGAACAAAAGAGATAGGAATAGACAAAAGAGAACTAATTCTCAAACTTAATTGTTTTTCTACCCATTATCCTCTCTTCCTATACAATGGGACAGCTGGCCCTTCAAGTGCTCCTGGCTAAGTCTAAAGTAACTCCTTCTGTCTTTTCAGAAACTGTATGCTATTGCTTATTTTCCTACTCTTTTTAAATTGCTCCCAATTTCTCCTTCTCTGCTGGATTATTCTCAGTGACAGTTAAGCATGTTCAGATCACCACCATTGAAACAACAACAAAAAAAACCCCAAAAATAACAACAACCTTTTGTGGTGCATCTTCTCAAAGGAATTATCTATACTCAGTGCCCAATACTCAACAAGTAGTTTTGAATAAATGAAGAAATTACTTAAAAATATTTAATAATTTAGCAAAATATTTTATTTTGATGATTATCCTTGCATAAAGGTTTTATTTATTCTTTAAAAAAATTATTTATTTAAATTCAGTTAGTTAACATATAGTGTATCATTAGTTCCAGAGGTAGAGTTGTTATTCATCTGTTACATATAACACCCAGTGCTTGTTACATCATGCCTTCCTTCATGCCCATCACCCAGTTACCCAATCCCTCCACCCACCTCCCTCCAGCAACCCTCAGTTTGGTTCCTATTGTTAAGAGTCTCTTATGGTTTGTCTCCCTCTCTGATTTCATCTTATTTTATGCATAAAGGTTTTAAAACTGCTGAATGTTTATGGAGGTCCTATTGTACTAAGCGTTGGGGATATAGAATATGTAGCATGGTTTTATCTCTTATGATAGGCTTATAGCCTAGCACAAAAGACTGGCAAGTGAACAACATTATCAACACAATATGATATGCTATATGAAGGTGTATATCTGGGACTACAGAACCATGTTCATAAGTAATGAAAAAAAAAATTTTTTTTTCATGACCTGAGCCGAAGGCAGATGCTTAACGACTGAGCCACCCAGGTGCCCCTGAAAATTTAAAATGGAAGCATAACACAGTTTTCACTGAGGCTGGAAAAAATTAGGACAAATGTATTTTTAAATTAAAATAGAAAAATGTTCTAAAAATAGAAAAAAAAGTTCTAGAGAACCTCATAGTGAATATTCTGTCCACAAATTTTATATACATTCTATTTTGTGAGATCTTTTAATTTGGGTCAGAAATTGCACAGTTATTTTAATTGCAGGCAAAACTCTACTTTAAAATCCTCTGCTTGGGTGCCTGGGTGTCTCAGTTGGTTGTGTATGCATTTGGCTCAGGACATGATCTGGGGGTCCTGGGATCAAGCCCTATGTTGGGCTCCCTATGGGGGGTCTGCTTCTCCCTCTCCCTCTGCCTCTGCCCCTGCTCATGCTCTCTCACTCACTTGCTCTCTCAAATAAATAAAATCTTTTAAAAAAATAAATAATATAAAATCCATGGCTTGACTGTTAAATCTTTCCAATATTTAAATGAGTTCTATTTTTTTAAGATACTGCTGATTCTTCTTTCTATAGTGAGTTCCTGGTGCCTCTTGCAGTTCATAAATTACTTTTCAGTTTACTAGCTTTGGTAGAGTATAAGGTATCAGACCAAATATCCTAGGAAGAACAATTAGTAACACTGAATTCAAAAACAATCTGAAGCCATTGAGAGATTTACAAATTGTATAAGACTTAGGAAAGATTAACTGTGTGGGTAAAGTCAAATAAATATTGAATGATCAAAGTAAAAATAATACATTGTGGCATTGGGGCGCCTGGGTAGCTCAGTCGTTAAGTGTCTGCCTTCGGCTCAGGTCATGATCCCAGAGTGCTGGGATCGAGCCCTGCATCGGGCTCCCTGCTCCGCGGGAAGCCTGCTTCTCCCTCTCCCACTCCCCATGCTTGTGTTCCCTCTCTTGCTGGGTCTCTTTGTCAAAATAAAATAAAATCTTAAAAAACACACATATATATATATTGTGGCATTTATATATGGATATATACAGATGTGTTTGTATGTATATGAAATAATAATATTTAAGCATTAAATGATCAATAATTGCATTAAATATAAACGGACTAAATAGTATAATTAAAAAAAATATTGCCAGACTAAATAAAAAAATGAAAATTATTTAAATATTGCTTATAAGAGGGGAAGCTTAAATTTAAAGTCGTGGAAAGGTTAAAAGTAAAACTATAAAAGATACCAGAAAAGGCTAATACAGTTACCTCATATCATAAAAAGTAGATTTTTATACTAAAACACATTCTAGAGATGGACAATTTAGTACAGCTACCTAATATCATAAAAAGTAGATTTTTAAACTAAGACACATTAGGGATGGAGGGATAATTTAAAGTAAAATAAGGTCAATATATCAGGAAGACACGTTATTCTTTATTCACGTAGTCCTAATAACATGTATTCGAAGCATATAAAGAACTAACCAAATCCATAATCATAGTCTGAGATTTGAATGTATTTCTTTTAATAAATGATAGAATAAGCAGATAAAAGATAAGTATGTTGAATATTCAAGAATGTAATGAACAGGGCACCTGGGTGGCTCAGTTGGTTAAGTGACTGCCTTTGGCTCAGGTCATGATCCTGGAGTCCCAGGATCGAGTCTCACATCAGGCTCCCTGCTTGGTGGGGAGTCTGCTTCTTCCTCTGACCCTCCCCCCCTCATGCTCTCTCTCTTTCTCTCTCTCATTGTCTCTCTCAAATAAATAAAATCTTTAAAAAAAAAAAGAATATAATGAACAAGTATATAATTATATTAATACAAGCTTATATAATATACAAGTTTACTCATATATCTTATATACAAGCATATAATTATATTTTAGATAAATATATACACACATAAACAGAAAAATATGTATGTTATATAACCAACGATTGCAAAATACACCATCTTTTCAAGGCCATTTGAAAATTTTGTCAAAATTGACCCCATAGCATTTATATAGCAAGCTTTAATAAATCTCTAGGAATTGAAATATTATAGATTATGGTTTCTGACATTGAAATTAAGCTAGAAATTAATAATAAAGAGGGAAATAAAGATAAATTAAAAATTGTAAGTTAAGCAATACTTGTCTAAAATAGCTATTGGTTAAAGAAATAAATCATAATGAAATTTACAAAAGATTTTAATTGAAAGATCATGAAAAAATACCATTTAAAAGCTTGTAGAATGCAGCAAATGATGGCTAAGAGAAAAATTTATAGCCTTAAATAAATATATTAAAAATAAGAGTAAAAATAAGTATTGATCCCAATACATCAGAAAAAGAACAGTAAGTTAAACCTAAAGAAGATAGAAGGAAGATGAACCATGAGAGATGATGGACTCTGAAAAACAAAATGAGGGTTCTAGAGGGGAGGGGGGTGGGAGGATGGGTTAGCCTGGTGATGGGTATTAAAGAGGGCACGTTCTGCATGGAGCACTGGGTGTTATGCACAAACAATGAATCATGGAACACTACATCAAAAACTGATGATGTATGGTGATTAACAACAATAAAAAAGTAAAAAAAAAAGATCTAATACAGAAAAAATAGAATGTATTTTGAAAAATGAAATTCATGTAAATATGATTTTATCCCTAGAAAATGAAAAACATGAAAGCTTTGATAGTGCAAACTGCACAGAAAATAAAGCTGGACCAAATTAAAAAAAAAAGAAGGAAGACCATAATAAAGATCATAGCAAAGATCAATAAAATAATAAGCAGACCTAAAATAGAGAAGGTCAAGAAATCCAATAATTAATTCTTTATAATGATCAATAAAATTAACAAAGTTCTAGCAAGGCAAATGGAGAGAGGAAAGAGCTATAAAATTTCAATATCAATATCAATAATAAGAAAAGAGATATAGAGATTCTATAGATTTTCTAAAGATGGTAAGATTATAAAGTTGTTTTTGTTTTTGTTTTGAGAGAGAGGGTGAGTGGGGGAAGGAGCAGAGGGGGAAGGAGAGGACGAGCAGACTCCACACTGAGTGTGGAACCTGATGAGGTCTTGATCTCAGGACCCCAAGATCATGACCTGAGCTGAAACCAAGAGTTGGATGCTTAACCGACTGAGTCACCCAAGTGCCCCAAGATGTAAGAGATTATGAACAATTTTTGTGCTGTTAAAATGGAAAATGTAGGAGTAATGAGAAAACTCTTAGAAAAATGATCATAAGGGAGCCTACTTACAGCCTTTGGGCAGACAAAGAATTCTCATCTAAGTTTTAAAAATAAGAAAGCTATATTATACTTTTATAAAATTAAAACCTTTTTTTTTTTTTTTTTTTCCCCAGGGCACCTGGGTGGCTCAGTTGGTTAAGCATCTGCCTTCAGCTCAGGTCATGATCCCAGGGTCCTGGGATTGAGCCCCAGTCTGGTTCTGTCCTCAGCAGGGAGCCTGATTGTCCCTCTCCCTCTGCTGCTCCACCTGCTTGTGCTCTCTCTCTCTCTCTCTAATAAATAAATAAAATCTTAAAAAAAAACCCCAAGCTTTTTTTACCAAAAGCTATATTACACTTTTATAAAACTAAAACACTTTTTTCCCACCAAAAGTCATTATTATATGGCAAAAGGGAACTCTTATTGAGAATATATAATGGTCTTCTATAAGTCAATGAGAGAATGATGGAAAAACTAACATAAAATTGGGCAAAATACTCAAACAGGTACATTATAAAAGACGATATTCAAATGGCCAAAATAAGATATGAAAAGGGGCTTAACCTCATTAGGTCTCAGTTGAAATCCATGAGCTCCAGCTGCCTCCCAGAATGGCTAAAACTAAATGACATGTACTTGGAATTGGCAAGGTTATGGAGTAACTGAAACTCTCATGCATTGCTGGTAGAAGTGTAAATTGGTACAGCCATTTTGGAGAACTGATAAACTGGAAAACCTGAAACTAGCGAAACCCTATGACTCAATAGTAACATATCTGGGTACGTAACTGTCAGAAATTCATACATATGTTCATTAAAGAAAGTGTTCACAGCATTAATAGTAATAGACTAAAAAACTGGAATCCACCTCAACGTTCACCAAAGGTAGAATGGATAAATATGTTGTGATGTATTAATATAATGGAATACTAGATAGCAATGAATATGAACACATTTATAACCCCAAAGCAAGGACAAATCTCACAAACATAGTGTGCAGTGAAAGAAGGCTGAAACAAAGTGTACAAATTGTATTGTTCCATTTGTATAAAATTCAGTTCCTCGAAGGAAACATCTCTTGTTTTAGGGTCCAGAAACTGATTACTGTTGAGGGGAAAGGTGGTGTCTGAGAGGGGAACAAAGGAGTCTGAGCTGCTACTAGTACTCTGCTTCTTGCCTGGGCAGAGTTAGATGGATGCATTCACTGAACATTCATGGAATGTATGTACATTCATTGAACAATATAATTATGATGTGTGTGCTTTCCTATGTAAATGTGGTACTTGAACATAAATATTAAAAATTGTTGGGATGCCCTATAATTTGGGATATTTGGAGTTACAGGGAGTTAATGTGGAAAAGAAAGTCTGTGGGCGCCTGGGTGGCTCAGTTGGTTAAGCGACTGCCTTCGGCTCAGGTCATGATCCTGGAGTCCCTGGATCGAGTCCCGCATCGGGCTCCCTGCTCAGCAGGGAGTCTGCTTCTCCCTCTGACCCTCCCCGCTCTCATGTGCTCTCTCTCTCAGTCTCTCTATCTCAAATAAATAAATAAAATCTTTAAAAAAAAAAAAAAAGAAAGTCTGTTATTGCTTTTTTAAAAAAAAAAAGATTATTTGAGAGTGTGTGAAAGAGCAGGGGGTAGGGGCAGAGGGAGAGAAAGAGAATCTCCAGCCAACTCCCCACTGCGCCTGATGCGGGGCTCGATTTCATGACTCTGAGATCATGACCTGAGCCGAAACCAAGAGGCAGGGGCTTAACCAGCTCCACCATCCAGGCTCCCCAAGCCTGTTAGTGCTTTAAGCAAGGGAAATTTTCCATCAAAAAGCAAGACGGTATAATAAAAGACATGGACTTTGGAGTCAGGAATTTTTGAGTACAAATTCTAAATTTACTGTTTACTAGCTTTATGACTTTGAATACGTAACTTTATCTAATAATCTTCAGCTTCTAAAAAAAAATGCCTCTGAGGAATATATAAAATGTATCAATAGGCCTGGAGCCTTTGTTTCCTAGGATTTTTTGTATTTAGCACTGCTTAAATAGTAAAGCTATGCTCCCAGGATGGCCTACAGCCAACAGATGTGGCTTTGGCGGTTACTATATTTCTGCCTTTACTTATTGGAAAAAGGCAATTTAGAAAAATATAAGGCACTTCTTATACACAAACCATAATTAATTAGCTTTGCAACTCTTGCTCTTTGGTGGTTAGCTCTTAGGCACGCTAAAACATAGCGGCAACAAACAGACTAACCATTTTCCTATACAGAAACTTAAGTCAGGAAATTCATTTATCTCATCTGTGCCAAAAGCAAATTTCTTCACAGTCCTCCCTGCTTTGCCTTTTAGGTGACTCAGAACACCTGGTTGCCAATTGCTAGCTGACGATAATTAGCTTTCAATTATCACCAATTACATTTTCACCTGTTCAGTCTGCAAATTCCTGAATTTTTTGGCTTGTCCTATTAACAAGTTCTGATCTCTTCTGCCTTCAGTACACCTGCTCTGTAAGAGTGGGGAAACAGTTCTTCCACTGGGGAATTTCCCCTTCATCTGCCATCCTGTCCAGTTTTATCTGTCCGGTGTTAGATGTGTACATGCTCTGCAAAGAGACACTTAGAGAGGCCCAGGTTCTTAGTCTCAGTCTTAGGTTTCCAGGGTTGTCCTGCTTTCCTGCTTTCACGAAAGTGATTCTGTGACTCTTCTCACTTTGTTCAAAAACAGCTAAATATTTATTTCTATAAATTGACTTTCTTAAGAGATAACCAAAATAATGGCCAGACAATATAAGGAATGAGTGAATTTTTAACAATGGACTTCTCCCAAATTTGATAATGGATTAAGATTCAATAAACCAGGAAGTGAGATGAAGTTATAGGAGATAATGTAGTAAGATTTTGAGAGAGAACATTAAAAATATCCTAGTGAAATTTTTGGTGGTTCTATTTGAAGATATTTATGTCAGTTACACAAAATATACTCATGAAATGTCTGATAGGTGATCTTAGAATAAACATAAAATAAAGTGGAGTGCTCTAAATATTATAATACCATGTGCATGGCAATATTATAATATAGGGTAATATTAAACTTAGTACAAATTGGATATGTGACATTGATTTATGCATTAAATATGAACACAGCTCATATATAAGGAATTTAAAATTTACATTGAAAATACAAAATAAAATAGAAAATGATTTATTTGCATCATAGTTTCCTTCACTTTCTACTTAAAGTTATTGTTATAGTAATCAAGTTATAAAACAACAAAATCATGACATTAAAAATTTTAAAAAGAACAAAAATATAGCACCTTCTATAACTTTATAAATATTTTATTTTGCATATTTTTTCATCTTTACCAACATTTACCTTATATTCTTGTAGCCATAGTTTACAATAAATATTATGATGTTTTTAAGTGTTTAATGTTTTTCTGTGTTTCCATAGTTTTTATTATTTTAATGAGTGCAGATTAATTCAACAAAATGATATAATCTAAATCATTCACTTATTTTGGAGCATTAGTCTTGCATCTGTTTCTTAAGTTATTATAATGACATTATAATGGACATTGTTCTGTTTTTATAACTTTTAGTGTATTTGTGGGGAATTATGTGTCAAAAAGTATGATCCAATTTTTATGTACCTTGATATATTGCCAAATTGCCTTTCCAAATATTGTTTATCAATTTGTGTTTTCTAGCTCCAAATCTGCATTACTAAAATGGTGATGTTTTTAACTTTTACTTTTTTTTTATTAGAAAGAGTGTATTTTTATCTTTTGAACATTACAAAATAATTCATCCTTAATGAAGGAAACCTGTAAAATTGGAAAATTATAGAGAAAAATAAAATTAAAATTACCATGATTATATGACCCAGAAAGTCCCTTAATCTTTTGGAATATATTATTTCAGACGTTAGTAATTAGATATTTTAAAGCCCCATTATACTGTTGATATTTTGGAACAGTTAACAATAACCATGTTGTAGGCTAGTCTTCTCAATTATATTTTGAATTTTTTAGGCGTAAGCATCATGTCTTATATTTAATTTGAATCTACACTGGGCAAATCATCGTTCTATCACATGAAAGATATTCAGATTCTTTAAAAATTGTTGAAAATTTCCTGGAAGCAGACATTTACATTAAAAAAATCTAGTTGGAACTGCAGACTTATTTTAAGATAGTGCTATCTCCCAAATATGACTTTTTTGTATATTAATTCATTTACTCAGGGGACATTCATTTTTTAAAGTATTTTATTATTTTTATTTAAAAGTATTTTTTATTTTATTATTATTACTATTATTATTTTTAAAGTAAGTTCTGTGCCCAGTGTGGGGCTTGAACTCATGACCCTGAGAATAAGAGTCACATGCTTAATAGACTGAGCCGGCCAGGTACCCCTCAAGGGGCATTTATTAAGTGTTAAGCAAAACACAAGGAAGGACATGGTCATTTTATTAAGATGGGCCATAGGCTAACCAGAAAAGGCTTCATTCCAAGAGTAAAACTTCACCAGAATACAGAAAGACAAGTAGGTCTTCACAAGGCTTAGGCAGGCAATATAAGGTAAGTATTTTAGGAAGGAGATGCAATATGATCAAAGATTCAAACATATGAGAGAACCATTATACTGACAGCAACTTCATGGGAAGAAGAAGTGTTAAGAAATGAGCCTACAGAGAGAAACAGGCCAGATCAGAGCGGGCATGAGTGTCATGCTAAAGATAGTTACCAAAGGCATTACAAAGCAGGAATTGACTTAGTAATAGGAAAATACCTAACTATGCAATTAAATAAGTTAGATATGGAAATTACTTCTCAAATGCTAAATTAGATGGTCATTGCACACATATATGTTCACAACCTGAGCAGTGAAAACAGTATGATTCATGAACATCTCCCTCTATGGTAAATGAATAAAAAGGCACTTTTTGGCTTCATCTCAACTAAAGTTTAACCCTCAAGTCTTAAACACCATTAAATACCACCACATTTCTTAAAACAGCAGGTTATAACTTTGCAAATATATGTAATAGATGATGACCTATTGCCATACAGATGCTTTCATCTTGAAACTATTTTTAAAAATGGCAGGAAATATAAAGAAAACAAGAAAAAAAGATAGACTCTATTACTCGGGAATAATAGCTAAACTAAGCCATCATGGATGGTCAAAGACCAAAAAATATACTCAATGCATGGTCAGCAGTTTTAAGTGAAGTAGTTTTGTCAGACCAAATGATGTGGCTCTGAGCATACCTCAAAATATATGCAAGTGATGTCATTTGGCCTACAACAGCATTAATGCTGAGTCTGAACGTGCAAGAGCAAGTATAGTAGCATTCAGTGTATTCTCTTTGTATTTAATCATTCATGAGTATTACAAATAGCATCTCTGAAACCTTTTCAGGGTCCTTCCATCAAGATTTGACTCATTTTATTTCAGCTGCCAGGAGATGTACCAGGCACTATAAGGCAGTGCTGCAACTTGCTCATCCCTCAGACTTCTATAGGAAATTTGTGCAGAATAGAGAAAACATTTATAGTAGTACCTAAATTCTCTAAACTGGCTTTGATTTCTTAGCCTCAGATAAGAAAAGCTGAGTTTGTATTGGCTTGATTATTTAATTTCCTTTCTATTTTTTGTGATTTTAAGATGTTCATTCTCATTGCAGAATTATAGTCTCTGGGGTTTTATGCACTTGTACACCACTGAAATTTTTCATTACAAATACTAAGAAATGTAGTCAACAAGAAAGAGATTATGGAACCTTTGAAGATCCGACAAGTACCAGTGAGTTTGCTATCTCTATTTATTTGGATGGTCAGTAACTGCTTGCATTGATAATCTACTTCTATATGAACTGCTTGCTTCAGTGGTTCACTGATACTATGATTGATATTTGTGCAGTTTAGCACATATGTAGAAAATATACTTTATTCTATCTTGGATTGTCTGGGACCTTTAAAGTGATACGATTTTTTATATCTTTATCCACCTGTTTAGAATTAAGTGTGTTGACTAATTTTCATTCTTATGGTTATCATACTCCTTTAAAAATGAAATCATTATGAAAGACAGATAATTTATTTCATTGACATGAGGAGACAAGGAGTGAGGAAAAACCCCAGAAAAACTAGGTCTTTTCTCTCACTTCTATGGCTTCTCATTTCCTGATAATTAATGAGTTTATATATAAACCACCTTATTGCCCTGTTAAAAAAAGGGTGGGGGGGCAGTTCCTGGGTGGCTCAGTCAGTTAGGCGTCTGACTCTTGATTTTGGCTCAGGTCATGATCTCAGGGTCATGAGATCGAGCCCCGTTGGGCTCCGTGCTGGGGTTGTAGCTGCTTAAGATTCTCTCTCCCTTAGCCCCTCCTAGTCCCCGCCCCACCTCACGCATGCATCCATGTGCTCTCTCTCTCTCAAAGAAATAATAAGTAAAAAATTAGAATAAAATTTAAAAAAAAAATTTAAAAAATGCTTGAGACCTGAGGTGACATCTAAATGTTGAATTGTATGGAGTCAGTTAAGATTATAGTATTTCTATACTATAGAATGCAATCCACATATTGCAAATGTTGTAGAATATTTAATGAAATGTGGCTTCCAGATTGTTCTGTTTGATATGAAATGTTGGCAATGTTTTGGGTTTCAACAGATTTATACCTCCTAGCTTTCCCTATCCCAAGGGGTAGATATGTGAAATAATTTTGGTCATTGAGACGTGAGAAGAAGTTTCTATGTGGGAGCACATTCAGTTAGCACTTACCATCTGTCTTTCCCCTTCATTTCCTGGAACACAGATACAAAGATGAAGGTAGAACAACCATTTTGCCTTCTTCACAAGACAGCAATAATGAGGGTGGTCGTATTTTCTAAGGAGCTTATATTTGTGTTGGCATTGTGGGTCTGGCATAACAGAATTATTTTACCTGTCTCTGATCTTATAGCTGTGTGAAAAAAGAACCCTTGCTCTTTTTTAAAATTTTAATTGCAATATAGTTAACATATAGTGTTATATTAGTTTCAGGTGTACAATATAGTAATTCAACAATTCCATACATCACCCAGTGCCATTGTAACAAGTGTACTCTTTAATCCTTATCACCTGTTTCACATCCCCCCACTCACCTCCCCTCTGATAACCATCAGTTTCTTCTCTATAATTAAGAGTCTGTTTCTTGGTTTGTCTTTTTCTTTTCCTTTGCTCATTTTTTTCTTAAATTCCATATATGAGTGAAATCATATGGTATTTGTCTGTCTTTGACTTCTTTTGCTTAGCATTATATTCTCTAGTTCCATCCATGTTGTTACAAATGGCAAGATTTTATTCTTATTTTATTTCTTTTTTCTATTTCTATTTTATTATTATTTAATTTCTTTTTTTTAATAGCCAAATAATACACACACACACACACACACACCACATCTTCTTTATTTTTTTTTTTTAAAGATTTTATTTATTTATTTGAGACAGAATGAGAGCGAGAGAGCACATGGGGGGGGGTCAGAGGGAGAAGCAGGCTCCCTGCCGAGCAGGGAGCCCGATGAGGGACTCGATCCATGGACTCCAGGATCATGACCTGAGCCGAAAGCAGTCGCTTAACCAACTGAGCCACCCAGGTGCCCCCACCACATCTTCTTTAGCCATTCATCTATTGATGGGCACTTAGGCTGCTCCCATAATTTGGCTATTGTGACTAATGCTGCTATAAACATAGAGATGCCAGTCTCCCTTTGATTTAGTGTTTTTGTATTTTTTGGGTAAATACCCAGTAGTGCAAATAATGGAACATAAGGTGGATCTATTTTTAACTTTTTGTGGAAACTCCATATTGTTTTCCACAGTGGTTGCACCAGTTTGCAGTCCGACAAACAATGCACTAGGGTTCCTTTTTCATCACATCCTCACCAACACTTGTTTCTTGTGTTTTTGATTTTAGGTGATATCTCAGTGTAGTTTTGATTTGCATTTCCCTGATAATGAGTAACATTGAGCATCTTTTCATGTGTCTGTTGATCATATGTATGTCTTCTTTGTAAAAATGTCTATTCGTGTCTTCTGCCTATTAAAAAAGAATCCTTTCATGGTTAAACCATTGTAGCTTAGGTTTTCTGTTACTTGTAGCCAAGTTCAATTCTAACTCATATAATAGAAAAAAATATTTATAATGTTGAATTGAATAAAGAAAGAAATGTGTACTTTTGCTTCTGGCCCTAAGGGAATAACTAGTATGCAATTACCCTCTCCACAGAAAAATGTAGAAAAAAAATGGACACCAAACCAAACCACTGTTTTCAAACACCGGGTAGCACAGAACTGAGATTCCCTGAGAGAAGAGAAATATGTTCGGCCTTCCTTTTGACCAGGCTTACTGTCTGGGGGAAATTTCTGGGTGGCAGCATAAGAAAGGAGAATCCATGCCGATTTTACGAATCTTGCTGATTTAAGGAGAGAAGGAGTTGTCCAATTAAAAATAGATATATAAAGAAAGAAATATAATGCAAAATCATCAAGAAAAAATCAATAGAAGCAGTTAAAGAAATTACTAAGATGATGGAATTTGTCAGACAAAAATATTAAAAAGGTGTTATGCATAGGATGTATAAAAATTTAAAAAAGGAAGATATAAAAAAGAAGTAAATGGAACTTCTTAGAGATGAAAAATAGTGTCCAAAATTAAAATTTCACTCCAAAATTAAAATTTCACTAAATTGGATTAATAGCAGATTACACACTACAGAATAAAAGACCAGTGAACATTAAGACACTGATCTTTTTGGGGCGTCTGGGTGGCTCAGTCAGTTGGGCGGCTGCCTTCGGCTCAGGTCATGATCCCAGGATCCTGGGATCGAGCCCCGCATCGGGCTTCCTGCTCCGCGGGAAGCCTGCTTCTCCCTCTGCCACTCCCCCTGCTTGTGTTCCCTCTCTCGCTGTGTCTCTCTCTGTCAAATAAATAAAATCTGTAAAAAAAAAAAAGACACTGATCTTTTTATGTCTCCGTAGTTTTTCTTTTTCCACAATAGCATATAGTGGAAAGCATTTAGCATATTACTTTATCAGATTGGCATCTTTCACTTAGCAATATGCATTTAAGACTCCTTCATATCTTTTCATGGCTTGATAGCTCATTTCTTCTTCCTTCTTTTTTCTTTGACCACTTACTATTTAGAAGTATTTTTTTTTAATTTTTAAAAGTGGCCCTGAAACAAGTTTATATTTATTTGAGGAGATATCAAAACTTTAACCCTCCACACAAATGTTAACTCAAAATGGATTATAGAACTAAATTTTAAATCTGTAACTATAAAACTTACAGAAGAATACACAGGAAAAAAATGAAGGCAACAGTTTCTTAGGCAGGGCACAAGCACAATCTTAATAGAAGAACATTGTAAAATTGTACCCCATTAAAATAAAAAACACCTAATTACTGATAGATAGTATTAAAAAAAGTGAAATAGAAGCAACATACTGTGAGGAAATATTTTTATTTATTTATTAATTTTTAAATTTTATTTTATTATATTAATCACCATACATTAACATCATTAGTTTTTGATGTAGTGTTCCATGATTCATTGTTTGCATATAATACCCACTGCTCCATTCAATACATGTCCTCTTTAATACCCATCACTAGGCTAGCCCATCCCCCCAACCCCCTCCCCTCTAGAACCCTCAGTTTGTTTCTCAGAGTCCATAGTCTTTCATGGTTCGTCTCCCCCTCCGATTTTCCCCCCCTTCATTCTTCCCCTCCTGCTATCTTCTTCTTTTTTTTTTTAAACATATAATATATTATTTGTTTCAGAGGTACAGGTCTGTGATTCATCAGTCTTACACAATTCACAGCACTCACCATAGCACATACCCTCCCCAATGTCTATCACCCAACCACCCCATCCCTCCCACCCCCTCACCACTCCAGCAACCCTCAGTTTGTTTCCTGAGATTAAGAATTCCTCATATCAGTGAGATTATATACTTGTGTTTCTCTGATTGACTTATTTCGCTTAGCATAATACCCTAATATTATATACCCAATATACCCTAATACCATAATACCCTCTATTTCCATACATGTCGTTGCAAATGGCAATATTTCGTTCCTTTGGATGGCTGCATAATATTCCATTGTATATGTGTGTATGTATACACACACACACACACACACACACACCACACCTTCTTTATCCATTCATCTGTTGATGGACATTTTGGCTCTTTCCATAGTTTGGCTATTGTGGACAATGCTGCTGTAAACATTGGGGTGCACATACCCCTTCAGATCACTACATTTGTATCCTTGGGGTAAATACCCAGCAGTGCAATTCCTGGGTTGTAGGGTAGTGCTATGTTCAACTTTTTGAGGAACCTCCATACTGTTTTCCAGAATGGTTGCACCAGCTTGCATTCCCACCAACAGTGTAGGAGGGTTCCCCTTTCTCTGCATCCTCGCCAACATCTGTCATTTCCTGACTTGTTAATTTTAGCCATTCTGACTGGTGTGAGGTGGTATCTCATTGAGATTTTGATTTGTATTTCCCTGATGCTGAGCGATGTTGAGCACTTTTTCATGTGTCTGTTGGCCATTTGGATGTCTTCTTTGGGAAAATGTCTGTTCATGTTTTCTGCCCATTTCTTGATTGGGTTATTTGTTCTTTGGGTATTGAGTTTGATGAGTTCTTTATAGATTTTGGATACTAGCCCTTTATCTGATAAGACATTTGCAAATATCTTCTTCCATTCTCTCAGTTGTCTTTTGGTTTTGTTGACTGTTTCCTTAGCTGTGGAAAAGCATTTTATCTTGATGAAGTCCCAATAGTTCATTTTAGCCCTTGCTTCCCTTGCCTTTGGTGATGTTTCTAGGAAGAAGTTGCTGCGGGTGGTGTCGAAGAGGTTGCTGCCTGTGTTCTCCTCTAGCATTTTGATGGACTCCTGTCTCACATTGAGGTCTTTCAACCATTTGGAGTCTATTTTTGTGTGTGGTGTAAGGAAATGGTCCAGTTTCATTCTTCTGCACGTGTCTGTCCAGTTTTCCCAACACCATTTGTTGAAGAGACTGTCTTTTTTCCATTGGACATTCTTTCCTGCTTTATCGAAGATTAGTTGACCATAGGGTTGAGGGTCCATTTCTGGGCTCTCTATTCTGTTCCATTGATCTATGTGTCTGTTTTTGTGCCAGTACCATACTGTCTTGATGATGACAGCTTTGTAATAGAGCTTGAAGTCCGGAATTGTGATACCACCACCTTAGCTTATCTTTTTGAACATTCCTCTGGCTATTCGGGGTCTTTTCTGGTTCCATACAAATTTTAGGATTATTTGTTCCATTTCTTTGAAAAAAGTGGATGGTATTTTGGTAGGGATTGCATTAAATGTGTAGATTGCTCTAGGTAGCATTGACATTTCACAATATTTATTCTTCCAGTCATGAACGTGGAATGTTTTTCCATTTCTTTGTGTCTTCCTCAATTTCTTTCATGAGTATTCTATAATTTTCTGAGTATAGATCCTTTGCCTCTTTGGTTAGATTTATTCCTAGGTATCTTATGGTTTTGGGTGCAATTAAAAATGGGATCAACTCCTTAATTTCTCTTTATTCTATCTTATTGGTCTATAGAAATGCAACTGATTTCCGTGCATTGATTTTATATCCTGCCACTTTACTGAATTCCTGCATGAGTTCTAGCAGTTTTGGGGTAGAGTCTTTTGGATTTTCCACATAAAGTATCATATTATCTGCAAAAAATGAGAGTTTCACTTCTTCTTTGTCAATTTGGATGCCTTTTATTTCTTTTTGTTGTCTGATTGCTGAGGCTAGGACTTCTAGTACTATGTTGAACAGCTGTGGTGATAGTGGACATCCCTGCCTTGTTCCTGACCTTATGGGAAGAACTCTTTTTTTTTCCCCATTGAGTAGGATATTTGCTGTGGGTTTTTCATAGATGGCTTTTATGATATTGAGGTATGTACTCTCTATCCCTACACTGTGAAGAGTTTTAATCAAGAAAGATGCTGTTCTTTGTCAAATGCTTTTTCTGCATCTAATGAGAGGATCATATGGTTCTTGTTCTTTCTATCAGTGTATCGTATCACACTGATTGATTTGCAGATGTTGAACCAAACTTGCAGCCCAGGAATAAATCCCACTTGGTCGTGGTGAATAATCCTTTAATGTACTATTGGATCCTATTGGCTAGTATTTTGGTGAGAATTTTTGCATCCATGTTCATCAGGGATATTGGTCTGTAGTTCTCCTTTTTGTAGGGTCTTTGTCTGGTTTTGGGATCAAGGTAATACTGGCCTGATAAAATGAGTTTGGAGGTTTTCCTTCCATTTCTATTCTTTGAAACAGCTTCAGAAGAGTAGGTATTAATTCTTCTTTAAATGTTTGGTAGAATTCCCCTGGGAAGCCATCTGGCCCTGGGCTTTTGTTTTTGGGGAGTTTTTTGATGACTGCTTCAATTTCCTTAGTGGTTATGGGTCTGTTCAGGTTTTCTATTTCTTCCTGTTTCCGTTTTGGTAGTTGATACATCTCTAGGACTGAATCCCTTTCTTCCAGATTATCTAATTTGCTGGCATATAGTTGCTCATAGTACGTTCTCATAATTGTATTTCTTTGGTGATGGTTGTGATCGCTCCTCTTGCATTCATGATTTTGTTGATTTGGGTCATTTCTCTTCTTTTTGATAAATCTGGCCAAGGGTTTATCAATCTTGTTAATTCTTTCAAAGAATGAGCTCCTAGTTTCATTGGTCTGTTCTATTGTTCTTTTGGTTTCTATTTCATTGATTTCTGCTCTGATCTTTATTATTTCTCTTCTCCTGCTGGGTTTAGGCTTTATTTGCTGTTCTTTCTCCAGCTCCTTTAGGTGTAGGGTTACGTTGTGTACTTGAGACCTTTCTTGTTTCTTGAGAAAGGCTTGTATTGCTATATACTTTCCTCTTAGGACTGCCTTTGCTGCATCCCAAAGATTTTGAATAGTTGTGTTTTCATTTTCATTGGTTTCCATGAATTTTTAAAAATTCTTCTTTAATTTCCTGGTTGACCCATTCATTCTTTAGTTGGCTGCTCTTTAGCCTCCATGTATTTGAGTTCATTCTGACTTTCCTCTTGCGATTGAGTTCTAGTTTCAAAGCATTGTGGTCCGAAAATATGCAGGGAATGATCCCAGTCTTTTGGTATCAGTGGAGACCTGATTTGTGACCCAGGATGTTATCTATGTAGTTTGGTGTTCACAGATTCCTTTAGTTTTTGTTTTTCCTGGAAGATTTTTATCTCTCCTATTTTCAATGACAGCCTATCTGGACATAGTATTCTTGGCTGCATATTTTTGTCATTTAATGCTCTGAATATATCATGCCAGTCCTTTCTGGCCTGCCAGGTCTCTGTGGATAGGTCTGTTGCCAATCTAATGTTTCTACCATTGTAGGTTATAGATCTCTTCTCCCAAGCTGCTTTCAGGATTTTCTCTTTGTCTCTGAGACTCGTAAGTTTTACTATTAGATGTCGGGGTGTTGACCTATTTTTATTGATTTTGAGAGGGGTTCTCTGTGCCTCCTGGATTTTGATGCCTGTTTCCTTCCCCAAATTGGGGAAGTTCTCTGCTATAATTTGCTCCAATATACCTTGTGCCCCTCTCTCTCTTTCTTCTTCTGGGATCCCAATTATTCTAATGTTGTTTCATCTTATGGTATCGCTTATCTCTCGAATTCTGCCCTCATGATCCAGTAGTTGTTCATCTCTCTTTTTCTCAGCTTCTTTATTTTCCATCACTTGGTCTTGTATATCGCTGATTCTCTCTTCTGCCTCATTTATCCTAGCAGTTAGGGCCTCCATTTTTTATTCCACCTCATTAATAGCCTTTTTGATTTTGACTTGGTTAGATTTTAGGTCTTTTATTTCTCCAGAAAGGGTTTCTCTAATAACTTCCATGCTTTTTTCAAGCCCAGCTAGTATCTTTGAAATCATCATTCTGAACTCTAGTTCTGACATCTTACTAATGTCCATATTGATTAGGTCCCTGGCAGTCGGTACTGCCTCTTGTTCTTTTTTGTTGAGGTGATTTTTTCCGTCTTGTCATTTTGTCCAGAGGATAATAGATGAATGAGAGAACAAAACAGTAACAGGGTAACAACATCCCCAGAAAACATATGCTAAACAAATCAGAAAAGACCTGAAACTGGGGGAAAAGAAAGGGAAAGAAAGGAAAAAGAAAAAGTTAAAAACAAACAACCAAAAAAACAGAATATGATCAAATGTGATCAAGCTGGTGCATAGATCAGTGCCACACACTAGATTTTGGGTGTATTTTGGTCTGTTAGAAGAAAGTGTTTCCCAAAGTTTTAAGGAGAGAAAAACTTATATATGTACAAAAATAAGGGTTAATACGATGAAGGGATGGAATATGGCTATAAAGATGAAAATTATAAAAGATTTTTTTAAAAGATTTTATTTATTTATTTGACAGAGAGAGACACAGTGAGAGAGGAAACATAAGCAGGGGGAGTGGGAGAGGGAGAATCAGGCTTCCCACAGAGCAGGGAGCCCGATGCAGGGCTCGATCCCAGGACCCTGGGAATATGACCTGAGCCGGAGGCAGACGCTTAATGACTGAGCCACCCAGGTGCCCCTATAGAAGATTTTATAAAAGGAATTGATAAGATAAAATTTGGTTGAAAAAGAAAGAAGAGAAATTAAAAATAAATAAATAAAAAGGGAGAGAATGTGATCAGGCAGGAGAGTAGAACAAAGCCATACACTAGATATTTAGGGTATATTTTGTTAGAAGAAACTGTATCCCAAAATTTTAAAGAGAGAACAACTTATATATATACTAAAAATAAGGTTAACTACAATGAAGGGATAGAATATGACTCTAAAAATGAAAAATAAAAAGATTTTTGAAAAAAGGGATTGATAAGATATTGGTTGAAAAAGGGAAAAAGAAAAATAAAAAAAAATAGAAAAAGAAAATTAAAAAAATTAACTTTGAAAGACTAAAAATCAGGGGAAAAAAAGCCATGAATTCTATATGCTGTATTCCCCTAGTGCTGGAGTTCTGCCGTTCTCATTGATCGGCAAACTTGGTCTTGGCTGGCTGTTCTTGCTGATCTTCTGGAGGAGGGGCCTGTTGCAGTGGTTCTCAAATGTCTTTGCCAAAGGTGGAATTGCCCCATCCTTGCTGGGGGGCAGGCTAAATAATTTGCTTGGGTTTGCTCTCAGTAGCTTTTGTTTCTTGCAAGCTTTCTGTACAGCTTTGGAGGACAAGAGTGAAAATGGCAGCCTCCCAATCTCTGCCCTGGAGGAGCTGAGAACTTGGGGCCCCAGTCCTCAGTGCACCCCCAGAGAAAAGCAGTCAATCACTCCTGTCTCCCTGGTCTCTGGCCACACTCCGTGCTCACTGGGCCTGTGACTGAGCATTTCTATCTCTGGCACATGACCCCGTTTGGAGTCTCCAAACCCAGCAGATCCCTGTGGTGAGCTCCTGCGCCACTCTCCCCGGGCAAGGAAAGGGAGTCTCCCTGGATCTGCCGCTTGTTGGGTCCCTGCTGGAAGAGCAGTGGCCTGACTGTGCCGCGGATCACGGTTTATGGCAACCCCGAGCTGAGAGCCCGCTCCTCAACTCCGTCTTTGCAGCCGGCTTCCCCACTCCGATACCTGGGAGCTCTGCCTCACTCAGTCCCCCGGTCTTCCTGTGACCCTGAGGGTCCTGAGACCACACTGTCTCAGTAAGGGTTCTACCCCTGCTTAGCCACTGGAGTGACGTCCCTCATCGGAGCCAACTTCTAAAAGTTCTGATTTTGTGCTCCGCCTCTCTATCTCTTGCCGGTAGCCGGCTGAGGAGGCTCCCTCCCCCTGCAGTCTCTCTTCCTGTATATTGCCTTGGATTTACTTCTCCACATGTCCTACCTTCCAGGAAGTGGTCGCTTTTCTGTTCAGAGTTGCCGCTCTTCTTTTCTTTGCTCTCCTATTGAGTTTGTAGGTGTTCTGAATGGTTTGATAACTAGCTGAATTCCTGGGACCAGATGAAATTTACATCTCCTCTTCCGCCATCTTGCTCCTCCTCCAATATTTTTATTTTTTATTTTTATTTTTAACTTTTATTTTTTTCATTTATTTGGGAGAAAGAGAGAAAGCGAGCACACAAGTTGGGGGAGGGGCAGAGGGAGAGGGAGAAGTAGATTCCCTCCAGGGCTCGATCCCAGGACCCCGGGATCATGACCTGAGCCGAAGGCAGACGCTTAACTGTGCACCCAGGTGCCCCTGAGAGAAAATATTTTTAATATATTTATTTGATAAAGGACTTCTATCCAGAATATATAAAGACCTCTTATAACTTGAAGACAAGAAACATGTCAATAAAAAACAGACACTTGAACAGACACTTTGCCCGAGCAAATATATGAAGACTTATGACATTAAAGATGTTCAACACCAGTAGTCATATGCAAATTAAAGCCAGTACATAATCCCACTCTATACGTATTAGAATGGCTAAAATGTAAAAGAGAACACCAAATTTTGGTGATCATGTAGTGTCTATAACTCTTACACATTGCTTTTAGGAATATACAATAGTTCAGTCTCTTTGAAAACTAATTTAGCATGGTTAAAAACAGTTAAACATGAACATATAAAACTGGGGCAATTCTACTTCTGATTATTTACCCAGAATATTAAAGACATGTCAACATATCTTCGGAACAACAACTTCGGAAACAACCCCGAAGTTTCAACAGATGAATGAATATACAAATTTGTTTCTACCCATACAATAAAATTCTCTTTAGGAAAGAGGATTTTCCTTTCCTCAAAGGAAAAGACCATTGATATATACAACAAGATGGATGAATATCAAGTATTATTTTTTTAAAAGATTTTATTTATTTATTCAACAGACAGCGAAAGAGGGAATACAGTCAGGGGGAGGAGGAGAGGGAGAAGCAGGCTTCCTGCTGAGTAGGGACCCTGAAGGGAGGTTAGATCCCAGGACCCCTGGATTATGACCTGAGCCGAAGTCAGACACTTAACGACTGAGCCACCAAGGCGCCCCTGAATATCAAGTATTATTGTGTGCAAAAGAAGTCAGGCTCAAAGTCTGTGCTGCATGATTTCATTTATATGAAAATCTAGCATAAATGAATCTCTGGTGACTGAATGCAGATCAGGTTGCCAAGAACTTGGAGTTTGGGTGGGAGTAATGACTGGGATAAAGTTTTGAAGTGTTGAAAATCTATAACTTGATTGTGGTGGTGTTTAGACTAGTGTATATATTGCCCAAATAATCAAATTGTACATTTAAAATCAGTGTATTATATTGTATCTAAATTATATAGCAATAAAATATATTAGAATGCAAAAAGTTACAATAAAATATAAAGATATTATACTCTTGATGTAACATACATGTATATATATGTATATATATACATGTACTTATATGGACAATATAACATTTTTAATACCACATAATATAATACAGCAGATGGCAAAATATACCAGAAAGCTTTAAAGCCATATTTCAATAATAATTACTATGTTTTCCTCTCAGTATTATTATTTTACATATTTTTCAAATGAGCTCACATTGACTTTATAAACAAAAAATAACATTAAAAAGAAAGCAAAGACCTGAGTTTCCAGGGTTGAAATATACACTTTAGGTTTTGACTTCTTAGGCAGATTTACCAACAGGGATCTAAGCTATTTCCTCTGGTCTTTTATGTATACATCATGATCATTTACAAAAATTAGATTTTGTTCCCTTAGCCCTGAGTTATCTGTGAAAACATTACCAATTTTTATAATGTCTAAATGCCAGAATTAGTTTTCATTTGAAATATAAATAAGACTTGATTTGATTTAACAAAATGATAGTGTTTGGAAAAATCTTACCTTTATATATCCTAAACCCAGTATCTAGTGTTTTCAGAAAATCAGCTATAAGAGAACATATTTTAGTTCATTTCACACTGTGTTAATTGTGTAACACGCTGTAACCATTACCTTTTACCAGCTACAATTACTCTTCTAATGAAAACTGATGAATTTAACAAGAAATTATTAGATCTGTTTGATCTAACCACGAACAAGTGGTTGATGGGAAATACTCCCTAATGAATATTTCATTCCCCTTCCCACTCCTGCCTTCAATTTTATAATTGAATTACATACCTCAATTTAGTTAAATAAAGAAATAATAATTTAAAACATTTAGTGTATAAAATACCATAATATGTAACATAAGCTATAAGGAATTGTCTATTGCAGACCAGAGAAGATATTTCCATCCTGACCACTTCTGCCAAGTGCTTTTATTCATCCAATGTTAGAAAGCACATATTTGTTTTTTTTTCTTCTAAAATTTGTCTTCTTCCTCACTTTTCTGTTTCCTGTTATCTTTCAAATATATTAATCTATTCTCTTTGTTATTGTCCATGAAAACCATCATCATTTCTAGTATTTCAATATGCTTAAATTCTGACTTACATCTTTTAGTGGTCTCCCATTACCTTTAGAATAGTGCTAATACCTTAGAATGGTCTAAGAAAGCCTATGGGACATGTTTCCTGGCTACTTCTTCACACCACCTTCCCCATGGCATCCAGTGCTCTGGCAATGCAGGACAATTGGCTACTCTTCAAACATTTCCTGATGTTCATAGAGGCTTGCCTCTGTGTATTCACTTTGCTCTGCTTAAATGCTTGTCCCCAAACTTTCTCTGCTTCCTACCTCACTTAGTAAATTTCTGCTTATCATTCAAGGATCAAATGGAAACATTTTTTTTCTCAGTAGGAGGGCAAGATGTCAAAGTTTGTCATAAGCATAAACTTCATCTTAAGAAATTTATAAAGGGGCGCCTGGGTGGCACAGTTGGTTAAGGGTCCAACTCTCAGTTTTGGCTCAAGTCTTGATCTCAGGGTCATGAGATGGAGCCCCACTTTGAACTCTGTACTCAGCATGGAGTCTGCTTAAGTTTCTCTCTCCCTCCCCTCTCCCCATTGTGTGTGTGTTCTCTCTCTCTCTCTCAAAATAAATAAGTCTTTAAAAAAAAAAAAAGAAATCTGTAAAATGATGTATATTTTTGAACCCATTCTTCGTATCAATTTCCTAATTCCCTATTTCTACTATGTTTACAAACAGAACCTTCAGAGAATTTATAATGAAGAGCGGGAGAAGGATAGATCAATACCCCATTCACCTCTCTCCTTCTTACCTCTTCAGTGGACACCAAAAATGCAGAATTAATAAAACTGGGAGTGGCCTTCAACCTGTTATGGGAGAGAGTTGATGGCTATAGGATATGCCATTTAAGTTTTATTTTGGTTTGCTAATATAGTGACACATTTAAAAAAAAAAACCCTTAAAGTTAAACTTTGCAAACTGACACTGATAACAGGGCCTACCCATGGTAGTCATATCTTTGCTCACAGAATCTTGGGATATTTTACCAACTGTCATCAGTCTCTTAAGTATATTCAGCATCTTAAACATATTTTAAATATCTCTGCTCAAATTTTATTTGAGTAGAAATCCTTTTCCTATTTAAGACACCCTCCCAACTTTCACCTTATTTCAGCACTAACCACCCCTCTTATTCGGCTTCCTTCCCCTCGTAACACATTTTAGTGTCTTATTACATAGTTTTCTGTTTTTTGTTTTTTTTTATGTTTGCTGTCCATATCCCAAACAGACTTTAAGAACCGTGAGTATGAGAGCAGTGTCTACCTTGTGGTAGGCATTTAATAAAATTTTGAGAAATAATTAAGGAAGTGCACCCTGAAAAAGGCCTTTTCCATATTGTATAATTTCTAACTATTGCCTCCCATTATCATAAGAACCAACATCCCATAATAAATAGGTTACATATTTTTTTTTCTTCAGTTTGGTTTTTGTCACTAGTTGCTCAGTTGCTAGTTTTCCTTTGGGTTCTTGGACTATTTTCATATGTGTCATTTGTTCATTTGCACCAGAAAAATCACAGAGTGAAATGGGATGCTCTCAACATGGAAAAGAAAAGGACTGACCTTCAAATGTGGGTGTGAAGTCTGAGATCTGTATGAGTTATCTCAAGCCCAGAACCAGAGTTAAGCTATACATGTAGCCATTTTAAGAGTACATATAAATTATCACTTGATAATTTAACTATTATTTATTATATGTAAAAGTTTATACCAAAGTTATTACCCATATTTTTCTCATGGAATACCTTTCTGGTAGAAATAAGTGCATGAACATTTTAAGGCTGTTACACATTCATTATTTTCACTTAGATTTTGATATGTTAAAGATATATGATTTGGAGTAGGGGAATAAAAAGAATTTTTCATTTACTCACATTTTCTTTGCCCTTTTAAAAATTTATTTCTCCTTGTTTGCTGCTTTTGGGAGTAATGCTAGGTGTTTTGAGAGGGGGAAACTTTCCCTTTCCACTACTGAGCTCAGGTAGCAGGGTACTGTGAGACAGGGAATTAAATTATGATGTTGCTGCTAATCAGCACAGATCTTGACACATGATATTTGATTATTATCTTAGGTCTGTAATTACAAATGTTATTTAGCAAGAAATTATTTATCTCTCTTTAGAACCAGCTTTGGTAGTTGACTCTATAACTTCTAGAGTTGAGTCAATACACAGGTCTGATTTATTAGATTCTATAGAAAAATGAAGAAGTCCCTTTTTTATTTCTTAATGTATTTTCATGATTTATTTACTGAACTATAATTAACATACAGTGTTATATTAGTTTCGTGTGTACAATATAATGATTTAACAATTCAACATTGCTCAGTGCTCAAGATAGGTGTACTCTTAATCCCCTTTATCTATTTCACCTCCCCTCTGGCAACCTCTAGTTTCTTCTCTGTATTTGAGTCTGATTTTTTTGTTTCTCTCTTTCTCTTTCTTTTTTTTGTTCATTTATTTTGTTTCTTAAATTCCACATATGAGTGAAATCACATGGTATTTTTCTTTCTCTGACTTAGTTCCCTGATTTAAAATTAGCTTGTCATTAGTGTAACCAAATCCTCTCTTGTCCCAGAAAAAAAGTGATTTTCAAAGATTATATAATATACAGAAAGAAAAATAAAACAGATATACAATTATATTACAGAATTGAAAAAAAATGATTATTTTCTTGTGTTTGTTACATTGTGGAATGATTTTTAAGTACCTTTTTGATGCTAGCATGACTCAAACTCTATGCCCACATTTGGAGAATTAATGCCTCAGATTATCCAACCTCAGTAAATACAAAGCAACAAAGAAACAAAAAATAAACAAAAAGAAAAATTGGTAATTTATTACCAATTGAATAATTTACATTTAAGCATTCCCCTCTCCCTGCCCCAAGAAAAAGGGCATGTACACATATTTAAAGGATAAATCAGAGGCTGGAAAAGAAATGTGTAATGCTTGGGACCCCCAAAATGGCAAGACCCAGAATATATAAAGATTCTTGCATTCAGCAAGAATCAAGCCCAGAGAAAAATGGGCAAAAGATATAAAGAGACAATCTAAAGAAAAGGAAACCTATATGTCCAATAAACATGAAAATATATGTATTCTCAATAAAAAACAGGAAAATGAAAATAAGATATCAGTGAGATACTATTTCAGCTCCAGCAAAAAAGTCTGACAGTTTCAAATGTTGATGAGCATATGAAAAAATAATAGCTATGAAGGGGAAGAAATCAGAGAGGGAGACAAGCCATATGAGACTCTTGACTCTGGGAAACAAACTGAGGGTTGCAGAAAGGGAGGTGGGTGGGGGGTTGGGGTAACTGGGTGATGGGCATTGAAGAGGGCACGTGATATGATGAGCACTGGGTGTTATACTGAACTAATGAATCATTGAACATTATATCAAAAACCAGTGATGTACTATACCTTGGTTAATTGAATTTAAATAAAAAATAAATAAATTACCTTTTTAAAAACAAAGAAATAGTAGCTCTCCTACACATTATAGATATAGATTGGTACAACCTCATTAGAAAGCACTTCAGCAACACCTAATATAATTGAGGGTGCAGATAGCATGCAATTCAGTAATTCTATCCTTAGTCATACTTCTAGAGAAAATATTTCAAAAACAACTTGCCAACCACCAACACATGAATGGGTCCAACCCATGGGTCCTCTCATTATCTGTCTGATATCTGAGTGCAGTTATCACACAAATTAACCCAGACCAGAAGAATTGTGAGAATTAATAAATGTGGTTTCAGGCCACCAAAGTGTGGAGTGATTTGTTTCACTAACATACCCACTCATGTCTATGTCATATATAAATATTTATATAAATATAAACACAGTGAAAATAGGATCATATTACTCCTGTGGAAGAATAATATAGAATAATATTTTTCCCATATGGGGCAAGATGTTTGTTTTTGTTATTTTCTCTGTGGCTAGAGAAAACCAGAAAAATAAGTAAAAAGAGAAGTATATTTCCTTTCCCATTCCAAAAAAGTAGCTGAGCCTTTTGTGTCCTGAATGCAGGCTCTCTTGCATCCAATGATCTTTGGGGACCTTGGTATTTTGTGATCACAAGGAGAATTTGCTTTGTATTCATCCTTTGAGAAAGGTAGTTCTTCGAGTTGAAGTGGTTGAAGTGCCTAGATCTGGAAGGAAAAGAAAATTGTGGTAGTTTAGGTTATCCTAGAAGCAGACACTGAGAAAAGGAATTGAGTACCAGAGATTCATTTGGGAAGTGCAGAAAATAACAATAAGACAGAGGAGATGTGATTAGGGGAAGGGAAGGAGACCAATACAAGGTTCATTACTCAGCCTACTCCTACAGGGCACTTGGAGCTCAACCCTGTAAGGAAACTATGAAATGGTACAAAACACCTGACTCAAAGTCATCTCATCACCCTCTGCAGAGGGTGAGGGAGCTGGAGTATTTACATACCACCTCCAGTGAGCTGAATGAAGCCTGTTCTAGTGGGAGGACAGCATTAATTTCCTGGAATGTTCAGACTGTTATTTGGGAGAAAGGCTCTTTCTGGTTCCAGGAAAAAAAAAAAAATCCTCAGGCGCAGAGAAGTTCATTGGAGAACAATGAGAGAGAAATGGGGGGAACCTTATGGTATATGGCCCAGAGATCTTCCCTGTAAGTGGGCAAAGGAGAAGGTTGGTTCCTGTGGAGATTTCAGAGACTGGCCTATTTGCCCAAAGGTTGGTGAGTGGAGACTGGGATGGCTTCAGGTTGCCATGGTTACTCTGAATCCACACCTCAGGGGCAGAGTAGAGGCTGATTCTGGGTTTGCTCTGCTTGGCCTCTCAGACTACCAGGTTCTCAAGGGTTCACAGGCTGCAAAGAGCAGACCCTAGGGCAGCCAGGTATAGCAGAAAGAGAAACAGGGGTTTCAACCTTGTAAGCTCTTGGAGACATTGTTAGGGAGTGAGATGCCCCACCACCAAATGATTAAAGTAAGGTTTTTATCTCATTGGTAAGTATGACTAAGGATAGAATTACTGAATTGCATGCTATCTGCACCTGCATGATTTAGAAAAACAAAACCATGTAAGGTTCCTGCACCTAAGTGGTAAGCAACAAGTTAATACTTGCAATGCATAATATTAATATATTTTATATTATTAATATATGTGCAATATCATTTTAATCTAGTTGTTTTCTATTATAAGGATGTATCATAATTTATTTAACCAGTCTCCTATCATTTAGCATCAATGTATTTTGAGTAAAAAAAAGATGATCATCCTGGAATTTTAGCTATGTGAGGCTGCAAATTTCCTCAGAAGAAACCCCTAAATGTGGAATTCTAGATAAAAGGTGTGCACAGATTGAGTTTTAAAATATGTTGCAAAATTGTCTTTCAGGATAGATATATCAATTTGTACATACTTCTAAATGTACTTGGGGTCTTGATGATGTGTAAGTAGCATTTCAAAGCCTATCTTAGTTATATACAACTATCCTAACTTCCCTGTCCTAATCTCTTATTTCTCAAGACAACAGTTAAGTCTTGAGTTATCAGTACAAGTGTATAAAATGGTGCCAAATTTTTCTTAATTAAACTAGCTGATATTCTTCCTGCTTTTGAGATATTTCTGGAAACTTTGAAAGACGTTTTTTTTCCTTTGATGTTTAAGTTATCCAAATTCATTTGGTTAATGTGCTTGCTTTTGCCTAATATTAAATTCGGATTTGATTTAATGTCAGGGAGTTACTAGAATTTTAGTTCTGTGACTCATTTTTTCCAGTTTTGTTTTTTATTATTTTATTATTTATTTAGTTTTCATGATAGAGTACTGATAAACAGAATTCTGTGTATATTATAAATACCACTTGGTTGATTTACAACACTTGGAAATCCCAATAAGTAAAAGGAAAATGAAAGAGATTGTATCTTTGATAAGATTAGTCTCATCAGGAGGTAATATTAAAATTGGCTTTCAGAATATAATCAAGCATTTGTCCAGTTATCTTTAATTGATCTGCTGTAAAAACGAGAGTGCAAATTGCAGATGAAATTGCAATGCATTACAAATCAAAGAAGAGGATAAAATAAAGCAATAAAATAGGATGGGGATTATTCTTTTCATCTGGGTACTCCTGGGCTACTTAGTATTTTTCCAGTATTGCTAGTGAGGGAAAAAAGTTCAACAGCTTAAAATGAATGTGCACTTTAAAATGAAGTGAAAAGGAAAGTTCTCACAGTTTTGGTTACTTTTCACTCAAGAAGGGAGTTCCATGACAGACTGCTTGTTACTGCCTTGTCTGACAATGTAGAGAAACCAGTCACTCAGGCAGCATGGGTGAAGGAGGGGAGAGAGGGGATAGAAGTTAATGAGGCTGAATCTCCCTAGTGATATTACTGCCTTACTCCCTGTTACTAAGTTAGGCATGTAAAGATGTCCATTTCTTTTGTAGCCAGGAATGCTCAGAGAAGCAGATAAGATCATGGATTTGGGCTTCACAGAGACTGAACCTTAACTGTCTCTTACTTGCTAAATTGCAAGTTCTTTAATCTCCTGGAGCCTCAGTTTTCTTGTCTATAAAATGGGAAAAATAATTGTGACAATTAACAAAGACAGAAATGTGTGCATTGTCCAGGTTTGTGTGTGTTGTGTATTAATTCTTGAAGGAGAGTTATTTTAATTTGCTGTTTTTGCCACTGTTCGTATTACTATTATCATCATTATAATGCTTTACTTTGGTTGAGGATTAGATTATTTAGTAGAAACGAAGGTAGCATCCCACAGGATTAACCTTCCTATAAATCATATTTAAAGCTAAATCCCAAATGATTCTTTTTACCATTGACTGTAGAATAGGCTTTCTCTTAGGTCTGTGGAAGGAGGGTTCTTACTAAGATACTTAAAAGTCTGTGTCATTGTCCAGAAACTTCTTACACAAATGTGAGCATTTTTAGGACTCATTATTGAGAAGAGATATAATACAAAGTAGTTCAGTGGTTACCAAAACTGGATGATGGTTAAAAAAATCACTTGGGGGGGATTTTAAGACAGAAACTGAGGTCCAATCCTAGACCTTCTGAATTAGAGTTCTCCTATGGGTTGTCTGTATGATAGAGAACATTTCTGATGATCAGATTGATGTGCTACTATATTTGAAGACTAACTTTTAGAATTGTTATGCCTTTAGTAAGGTGGACTAAATACATTCTTCCCCCTCTTATGTCACTTAATATTCATTTGAGGATTAATTTTCAGAAATGCTATGAGGAATACATGTGTTCTCCCCCTTCCCTTTTACTTTTCTAACAGTGTGGACCTTAGAATTACTCTAGTCTAGTTCCATTCAAATACAAGGATCCTGGCACTCTTTCCCCATTCAACAAAAGGAATACATATCACTCTATGGATGCACCTCATTTATCTCAAAGCAATCCCTTCCGTTGGAGCTAAAAGTCCTCTCTTTGTAACAAACATTCACAGAAATTGGGGAGATAATCCTCTGATGTGCTTCTGTTTGTGTATTTGGGAGTATCTATTATTTAAAATTCAATAATTTACACAGAATGCTGGGAAATAAAATGCAGCTGTGGTTTGTGGGAGATGGCTATGAGAGAAGCCCAGTGCCTTTTCTGTCCATTGGGTTTTCTTCATCCAGGATGTCATAGCTTTCTCTTCAGACCAGATCTGAAAAAAGTCCATAAGGCCTACAATGACCAAGCAGACAGCATACATGAATGAAGCAGGTGGAGACTATTGCAAAATGGTGTCCTTAATTGACTAAATTGAATTCTTTCCATATCATTTTATTTGTAGATTTTATTAGTAGTGATAGTCTTTACTTCTCAGAAGATGTATGTATTCTTCCAGTTTTCTTGACTACCAGGGTCCTTTTGGTAGAGCTTTCTTTTATTTTTAAATTTTGATAGAGAGATGAGTCCAACAGATATTTCATTTTTCCCTGAACTCCGCTTTAAGAAAAGTGACTGTGCAGGTGTGATAATAAATGGCAGCTGACACTGGGCTGCAGTATCTGGAGACAATAGGAGGAGTGAGGATGATGATGAATGGAAGAATTCATTTAATATCTAAGGGGAACCATGTCTTTGCTTACTGTTGCAGTGTAGGAATAAAGACTTAATGTTTCTGGATCTGATATCTTTTTCTTTCAAGAGGTCTCCATATTTTTAAGAGATAAAAATTAATTAAAAAAATTTAAAACACATTGTTGGTTTATCAAAACAGTTTTTTGGGTAACATGTGGCCCATCTTGTACTTTCCAATAGCATCCATTCTAGACTTTTAATTATTTCAAACATAAAAATAACTGTAGATACTTGGCATTGATTCATAGTGATGCTGTACAGTATTTTTCTTTTTCTTTTTCTTTTTTTTTTAAGATTTTATTTATTTATTTGAGAGAGAGAGAGAATGAGAGACAGAGAGCATGAGAGGGAGGAGGGTCAGAGGGAGAAGCAGACTCCCTGCCAAGCAGGGAGCCCGATGCGGGACTCGATCCCGGGACTCCAGGATCATGACCTGAGCCGAAGGCAGTCGCTTAACCAACTGAGCCACCCAGGCGCCCTGTACAGTATTTTTCTATGTTTAGTAAAAAATGATATTTTAAATTTTGAATTCTTTACAGTTTTAAAGTTATACATTTCAAACATTTGGAAAGAATGTTCACTCTATGTAGAGTCACAGAATGCCAGTTTTAAGTGTTCTTAGGGAAATTTTCATCTTTTATTTTGCAGATGAAGAAGCTGAGGGGCAAATGGAGTTGCTGAAAGTTACGCATTTAGTTAGTGGTAGAGTCAGGGTTTGAACCCAGAATTCCTGAGTATTACTCAGCACTGCCCTACCGTTCTACTGTCATGTCTTCAATTTGTTTATTAGTTTGTTTATTATAAGTCCTGCAAAACAAGATTCAGTGGACAAAATTTCCTTATGCAAACTTTTCTACTGATCTAGTCCATAAGGTGACAATGCACATATATTTGGCACTTTAGGAAAATTTAAAATGACTTCCTAAATGTATGCTTTGTTATGATATTTCAACATAACTTAGATTAAGTGATAGCAGAAGTAAAATGAGCAAACTGGTGTCTTCTTCTTTTTTTTTTTTAAGATTTTATTTATTTATTTGAGAGAGAGAGAATGAGAGATAGAGAGCATGAGAGGGAAGAGGGTCAGAGGGAGAAGCAGACTCCCTGCTGAGCAGGGAGCCCGATGCGGGACTCGATTCCGGGACTCCAGGATCATGACCTGAGCCGAAGGCAGTCGCTCAACCAATTGAGCCACCCAGGCGCCCTGTCTTATTCTATATATTACTAAATGACTAGTTTTCTGCTTAATTGATTATATTGCTCATATTTTCATTTTTGTATAGTAGGCTTCCTTTTAAGCCTCAGGAATTGAGAAGTGAGGCATACATTGTGCTGCCTTTATTATTATTAATTTTTTCTTGGAATGCATGAAGATTGAGCTTTCTTTGAGTCTTTTTTTGAGGGGAGAAGGGGGAGGTGTCTTTATTTATTATAACTAGCAAATTCCAGACCATTTTCCAATAGAATTCAGATCTTCTTGCCCAATCATATTTAGGAAATAGCAGGTGAAATGCAGCCATGTAGTCTATTCAGAATCCGCTATTTCTTGGTGCTGAGAGATGAAGCCCAAATCCCATTTGCAGTGTTTATTACCTCTCAGAATCTGTGAGCAAGCATCTTTCCTGGTCCTTTTACTTGTCTGTCTTGTCTATTGGCTATCCGTTTTCCATTGTTGTCCCAGGTTGGCTGCCAATGGTACGTTTCTCAGCCACTTAATAACTTTACTTAGACAGATTTATAAGAAACCCAGTGCTGTCAAGTCCCTGAGATGTATAGATTGAGGCTTTCTTCCTCTCCTCCACCCCTTCCAACTTTGCAGTATAAGTCTGTCTCCTTAATAGCACTTTGGTCTTAATAGACTGTGTCTCTCAGGGTCCGGCATCAGCTGCATTATTGGAGCATGGCTTATGCTCATCTCTTTTGAGCTAGACTGCAGTTAAATAGGAGCAATTTATTTCTGGTGTTGTCAATATCACATTTCATGAACCTGAAACTCATTACATTTTTTTTTTTTTTCAAATTACCTTGCTTGGGCTTTGTAAGGGCATTTTGTATTTGCCACAGATCATTCTTTTAGATTTGGAAAGAACTGAAACTTTTTGTTACACTTCTGATTGGTATAATGGGGTGCCATTTAGGCTAAGGGTAGGCAGAAGAAAAGCACAGCTTTTGACTATAGAAACTGCACTTGCCATGCTCAATCACAAGGACAGTGGCTTTGGAGCTTCTAGATCATGGTGCAAAGGAAGGAAAAGAAAGAGCCTCTTGCATTAAGAAGTTTATAGTATTGTAAAGACTGGGAATATTTTTTCAGAAAGAATTTAAGAAATATATCTGAGTGGCAGCTATGATTATAAAGGACAATGTCTTAGTGGATATTGCAATACTGGACTCAAAATAGTTTGTTTTTTTCCTCTCATGTACATTTTGTGTTGCAGTTGGATTATCTCTATGTTCCTCTAAGAGCAGGAGTTGACAAACAAATATGCATCACCTGTTTATGTACAGCTCGTGAGCTAAGAATTTTTACATTTTTAAATGGTTGAAAAAATCAAAAGGCTAACTTTCATGACATGTGAATGTTACACGGAATTCACATTTCAGTATCCATAAATAAAGTTTTATAGGAATACAGCCATGCCCTTATTTACTTATTAGGTATGTGGCTGCTTTCATGCTATAACAGCAGTGTTAAATATGTGATAAAGATTGTTTAGTCTACAAAGCCTACAATATACACTCTCTGTTTCTTTATGGAAAAAGTTTGCCTGTTCTAGAATGCAGTGCTGGGCAACCAGACATATTTTTTTCTTTTCTTCTCCCCATACCACTACTTAGAGGAAACCCTGATAACAAGAGATACAAAGTCAAGCCTGGCTCTCTGCTCAGTTGGAGTTGTGTCAATGAAATGATTTAAGGATACAGCAAAGTTTCCTCTACCCACCAATATCTCATTTGGTGTTCTGTCAAGATACAACTCTTCTATCCTTGTCTGATCTGAGTCATTCTTTGAGTTCAATGTCCAAAGGTGATGGAAAGGGTCATTATTTACAGAAGACTACAAAAAAAAATATTTTAGAGTGGAAAAAGTCCTAGACTGAGACTTAAGAGACTTGTCATCTAATTAGGACTCACCAATGAATGACTCAGCTACATGCACTTGAGCAAGGTGCACTTTTTTCACTTTTTTGAGCTTTTTGGACTTTTCTTTTTGCACTTTTCTCACCTGTATGGATTATGAACCACATGCCTCTAAGGTCTGTTTTAACTTGGAAATTTGATTCCATGTTTCCCAAGATATGAGAGGGAAGCCTTGTGCATTATTTGAACTTCTCTCATTACTGTGATTGAATTTACGACCTAAATGAATTGTTACTATGTAAAGATGTAGATATTTTGTCCATTGGTACATGTTATTCACCACCCTAAAACCAATGCCTAGTGCAAAGGAGATGCTTAATCATCACTTTTGAATTAGTGGATAAATGAATGTATGAATGAAATAATCTAATAATTATAATAATTAGCCTATTTAGCACCATGTCCCTTAGAGTTTTAGGAATCCCCCCCCCTTTTTTTTACTGGGTTTTATCTTTATGATTTGTCTTCTTATTTATAACCTAACCTTACACTTGAGAACTGGGAACAAGCATACTCTTTAGCTATCCTTCTCACAACCATGGCTTAGATTCTCAGAATGGCCTCACACAGGCTTTGCTTACATGGAACAAACAGATCAGTCAGTTCAGCTGATGATATACTGACCCTCAGCAGAACTCCCCCTGCCAGGCAGGCTGAATTCCTGTAAGAAGGAATTAGAAACCTTAGGGGGCTGAAAAGTAGCCACAGAACACTGAGTCAGAAGAGAAAGCACCTAATTTTTTGTATTAATCCAAAAATTTGACAACTCTCACTAATAAACTTTTATACTTCTGAAATTTGTCCAGAACGAATGTTCCAGTAAGTGTCAAGGTATTGATGAGCATATGTTGGTTTTGTAGGTTTCTGCAGTGAGAAGTTCCTGTGGCTCCAGTTTTTTTCTAATTTCAGAGGGCTCCTTATTTCTAAACAGCAGCTAATCATCTTTAAGGAAGCAAATACACAGCCTTTATCATTATGAAGTTCATAATTTTGTTTTAAACTTTAAGAAATAAGAAATATTTATAAATGGGCTTTGCATTGAGAATATTTGCCTTGACGAAGGAGCTATTGTAAAGGAACCTCCTTTATTATAGGTTTTGTGTGTGTGTGTGTGTGTATGTGTGTGTGACTTCTATAGAGCAGTCAGCTTTCCGAGATCTAGAAAGTTAGAAAAAGCTATTAATGTGTGTTGGTCTAACACCTAACTTCACTGAATCATGAGAATTTAATAAAGATGTTTCTTAGCCAAGCAAATGTAGCATCTCATAAATACAATTAGGTAAATTCAAGTGTTTGCCAAAGACATGCTTGTTTACCCTCATTGTCCTGTGGTTTCATAGGCAATGGATCTTGAGATGGTGACAGTTATTACAAGAGTAGCATGGGCAAAAAACCAAGCCAAAACAAAATTTAAAACATACCTATAATTATTCTGTCTTCCGAGCTGAATGGTGTCAATGTAATCTATATGTGTGTCATACTGCTGTCTGCTAAAAATCACTGTTGATTACTGATCAGAATAAATAACTATTTGTTTTTTGTCATTGTGTACCTAATATTCATATGAAAATCGATGATTATGAAGTATGAAGAACAACTCTGGATCTCCCTATAACTAAGAATCCTAGTTTGTAGAAGGCATTTGGGAAAGTTGATGTGTGGATAAAGAGGGAAAGATGGTATCTCATCCAGGTGGATATTTGTTTACTTTTTTTTTTTTTTCCTACTCAAACAGAAATAGCTGCTATATGTGTCCTTAGACATGTAAGAGACAGGATAAGAAGACCTAGTTGCCTTTGTAAGTCCGCCTTTGATAGGTCTCATTTTAAAGACTTCTATAGAAGACTTTCTCCATAACATTTCTGTGTCAGTCAGCAATCATTTAAGTAAGTTTTCTCTTTCCAAATTTAAAGGTTCTGGTTCTTCACCTAATTCAAATATTTATAGCAAAAGTGGAGTGGATTAGGATGATGCTCT
Organism: Mirounga leonina; assembly: GCF_011800145.1. Classification (NCBI taxonomy): domain Eukaryota; kingdom Metazoa; phylum Chordata; class Mammalia; order Carnivora; family Phocidae; genus Mirounga; species Mirounga leonina. The sequence continues at coordinate 26,560,015 of NW_023270451.1, forward strand.
TTGATTTTAATATCATCATGTCGATACCAACATAATTATGTTTATTGTGGGCACATTGATACCATAATGAATGATGAATAAAAAACCTTGCCAAAGAACAACAGATTATAATAATGCTTAGTGTTTATTGAGAACTTCAATGTGCCAGGATTAGTTCTAAGTAATTTGTAAGTTACAACATTTATTTTGAAAATAGTCCTGTGAAATACTCATCTTCCTTTACATTTCCAGATGAGGAAACTGAGTGTTAAGGCAAATTGCCAAAGTGACACATCCAGAAAGTGACAGCACTAGAATTTGAACCCAGACAATCCCATGTCAAAGCTTGTGTTCTACCTAATTTGTTTCTTTTTAGACGTATTTCTGAACTTACTGTTTTGTCACAAAAATATTATTAATTTATTAAATTCAACTTCAGTAGTTGCATTTTGTAAAATCTGTTCCCCAAAACAAAAGTTCCATGAGGTAGTAACTCTTATAGGTGGTCACCATGCCTGAATATGTTTGGAAAGTGATGGCGTGAACAATGAGATCAGTTTCTCTTTTGCAGGCCTTCTCAGGGCTTGTGCTCTCCTAATGCAGTGTTAAGACTAGGAGAGTATGCAGTGTTTTCCTCTCTTGAACATACCTTGGGAAATACTTTCATACTAATTTAAGTCTGTAGACCAGCATTGTCTAATAGGATAGCCACTAGCCAAATGTGACTATTTAAACTTAAATTAATTGAAATTAAATTTACAAATCAGTTACTTAGGTGCATTAGTCACATGTTAAGTGTTTAATAACCACATGTGGCTAATGGCTACTATACTGGGCAGTGCAGATATAGAGCATTTCCATCCTCACAGATATTTCTGTTACCACTGCTGTTGACTTCTGAGCCTGCATTTCTGGCTAGATGGGAATAATGCTTTGTTAGGTTACTAAATGACACAGGCAGACAACAATGGCACATAAAGGTGAACCTAGAGATAAAAACAGTGCCTTTTGACTGACTTTAATTTTTCTACTGGAAATGGATCTTTTGATTAAAGTAGAATTGTGGTATTTATGAATCACTAATTCCTTATATTTTTGGTATAATTGGAAAGATTTGTAGGGCTTGAAATTTAAATAAATATAAATAGCAAATTAAAATAGGGCAGAACATTGAAGAAAAGATAGATTAGTAATTGATCTTGAGAGCGAGAAGCTGGATGTAAGGATTCTTCTGTGTGCTGGATACATAAATAAAATCTAACTAAGATTCACCTGGCCTCAAATCCCAGAGAAACTATTGTGATACCTAGCTTGGTAAGGTTAATAATACAAGATGGACCCTCCCATCAAAGTGGCATTAATGGGGGAAAGGTAATAGACTAGACCTAGGGCTACTTTTGGATACTTAGTCAGGAATTCTGAAAGCAATGATCTTTAGGGATCAGGCAGGTGAGGCAAGTAGGAAGGGAAAGGAAAGGGAGATAGAAAAGGGATTGGGAGGGTAGGTATAACACAACAGGGACTTTCCCACATCAGTACTTCTAATGTTGGCTGCCATTGTGTCACATCTGAATCATAACTTCTCTGTAGTAAATGGAAATAAAAAAAATCTCATACTTAATAAAGTGAATAGGGAAACTATTTGAAGTTAGGGGACAAGGTATGTATTTATATTACCATACCTGGGTGACTACAAAGCAAGACATTGCCACTGTCTGGAGCTAGCTACTCTGAATTGCAAGTACACCATCTCAGATAAAACCAGTTTCAGAAATTTCTTTAAGTGAATACCTGCAAACATCTATAATGTTTGGTGGTGTTAAGTATTATCCATATTAATGAGATTTAAAAATGTTGTGAAGACTGAGGTTTTTATTTAAAAGACAAAGAATAAAAATATATTCATACCAAAAAACCCCCACACTTAATAAGTAATAGAGCCATATGGTTTATACTTTGAGTCTGCCTTCTTTCATCTCAAAATTATATTTGTGAGATACGTTTATTGTTATTCCATCTAGTGGTGGGTAATTGGTTCATTTTCACTGCTATATAATATTAAATTGTACCTTATACAAATATACCACAATTTATATATCCAGTCTACAGTTGATGAACTCTTGGGTTGCTAATATTTGATATTGTGAATAATGCTGCTATGAATATACTTGTTGTTTATATATTTTTTTGTGCACAAATGATGCATTTCTTGGAATGGAATTGCTGGGTCCCAATGTTTGTTTATATTTTGTTAGTACTATCAAAAAGTTTTCCAAATGATTATACAACTTCCTCCCAACTTCCAGAAGTGTATGAGAGTTCCAGATGCTCTACATCTTTGCAAACACACAGTATGGGCAATCCTTTAAATTTTAGCCATTCTTGTAAGTGTGTGGTGCTATCTTATACTGCTTTAAAATTTTCATTTCTCAGATCACTGATGAAGTTGAGAACCTATTCATGTTTATTGGCCATTTGGATATCTTCTCTCTTGACCTGGCTATTCATTTTTTTCATTATTTTCCCATTTTTCCTACTGGATCAATTAGCTTTTCCTTCTTTCCTTTTATTAGAATTTTTGTATATTCTCAGTATGCGTTTCTTATCCACTAAATGTGGATACCTAGGGACCTTAATATACAATTTTGCCTTATTAAAGTTCGTTATTAATGATACTTTCATGTTTAATATAATGACAGTAAGACACTTTAATGTCATTTATCTCCATCCTGACTCATATGCCATTGCTGTCTTGTATTGTCATTCAATATATAGTTAAGACACCACAAAACATTGTTATTATTGAATATGTAGTGAAGAATTTGATTTGCCCACATATTTTATCATTGATTTGCTTTTTTTTTTTTTATTCATTTATTTTGTGTGAGAGAGAATGAGAGAGAGCACATGAGAGGGGGGAGGGTCAGAGGGAGAAGCAGACTCCCCGCTGAGCAGGGAGCCCGATGTGGGACTCGATCCAGGGACTCCGGGATCATGACCTGAGCCGAAGGCAGTCACTTAACCAACTGAGCCACCCAGGCGCCCCTTGATTTGCTTTTTATTACATCCTGCATTTGGGGGTTATTTTCTTTATGCATAAAAACATTTTGAACATATTTTAATGGATGGTGATAAATTATCTCAGTTTTTGCTTGTCTAAAAATAATTTTTGTCTTCATTTTAAAAGTTATTTTGACTAGTTATAGAATTATAAGTTAATGCTTTTTGTTTATTTGGTCTTCTAGTACATTGAAATATCAATCTGTTGTTTTCTGGCTTCTATTGTTGCTATTAAGAAATTATTTTTTTATTATATTTTTGCTTCTTTGAAACATTTTGTCTTCTTTTTCTCTGGTTATTTTTATATTTTCGTATATCTTCATTTTTTAGCTGTTTTACTATGAAAATGCCTAGGTGTTTTAACTTCATTTTTAAAAGTTAATTTTTAAATATAAATGGTTTTGTTATTTAAAGTTTTGTTTATATTTATCTCATGTAAGGCTCATAATGATTCTTGAATCAATTGGTTTTAGATTTATATAAGTTTTGGAATACTCTGCTATTTTTTCTTCAAATATTGCCTGCCTTATTCTCTTTTCCTTCTAGGATCCCAATTACACATATGTTTTAACTTTTAACTATATCCATATATCTTTTAAGCTCTTTTATGTATTTTACATTCTTTTATCTGTCTGAGATGGGTTTTTCTTATTTACTTTTCAGTTTTCAAATTCTCTCTTAAGTTATGCCTATCAGTCTGCTAAACCTATATATTGAATACTTATGTGCTTTTCAGTTCTAGAATTTCTATTTGATTCTTTTGTAGTTTATGGTTTTCTCAAAATTCTTCATATTTTCTTCTAATTTTTGGAATATATGACTCATATTTAGAATATACGTCCTAAAATTCCATTATGTGGCTTTATTTAGTTTATATCAGTAATTATTCTCTTAGTTTAGAGAACTAACTGTAAAGAAGTTTGTTCAGTCATGTCTTTAATATGCCCTATTCATTTATTTATGGCATGCCCAAAATTGTACATGAAAAATCATATAGATATTTTGAAGCTCTTGATGAAATTATATTCATCCGGGAAGGACTTACTTTTTTTTTTTTTTAATTTATTTATTTGAGAGAGTGTATGAGAGAAAGATCACGAGTGGGGAGGGGGTAGAGTGAGAAGCAGACTCCCTGCTGAGCAGGGAGCAAGATGTGAAATTCGATTGCAGGACCCTGGAACATGACCTGAGCCAAAGGCAGATGCTTAACCAACTGAGCCACCCGGGTGCCCCACGGAAGGACTTACTTTTGCTCTTGAAAGATAGTCAGGCTGCAGACACATGTAATCACACAAACTGTATCAGTACAATCAGGGGATTGAGGTAATTTGATTTTGGATTTCATTCTCTAACAGTGTTCAGTGTATTTCTGGTACACAGTATTCCTAGACTGCAGCCCTTCATGGTCAGAATTCAGTGTGTGGTATGTTTATCAGACCCTCCTCTCTGGAAGGTGGTGAATCTCATTTTCTTTCCTGCTTTTGTGAGCCTACTGAAAATGGTGCTCAGATTCTCAGCATCTCAGCTGACATTTTGATATGGCAAATGCCTGAAAGTCAAAAGAATTGCCAGGCTCAGACTACGAGTTTTGCTTCCTCTCTTTCTTCTTGGTCCTCCTAATTCTTGCTATGTTGGTAGCTTTTTGGTGCTTAAGTTGTAGAGTTAAAAAAATAAATAAATAAAAGGTCCAGTTTTTTCTAGTTGCTATTGTGAGATAGTTTGTCCAAAACAATGCCATCTGCCACTGTCAAAAGTAGAGAACCTCTACTGTATTTCTTTGTTTCTTATTCTTTATATTTTATAGCCTCACCTTATCACCTAACACTGATTTTCACTGTATTCCCTGTTTTTAGGATAGCTTATTTTCTACCCTTCCTCATCTTCAAGTGTGCCTGCCATTCCTAAACCTTGATTCTTTGATAAAGTTTCTCAAAAAAAAAAAAAAAATCCTAGATTTTACTTATGGTATAAGGGAGGGGTATCAGTATGGCTTTTTGATAAGCGAAGTGGAGACTGGGTGGGGGGATAGTAGGTCATTACATAAATTTTCAACCCATCCTCTCATTTGCAATTCTATATTTTCACCAATCTATTGGACTTTTAGTGTTTCCAACATGAATTAACAGCTTTTTACAATGGGAGTATGGAAAAAAAGATAAATTAATGTGTTGAGGATTCAACTGTGTCCCTTTTTGTGTGTGTGTTTACTACCTAGCTCAGTGCTAGCTATAGGTTAGATAGTTGTTTTGGTTGACTCTTTGGAAAATTTGTAAGAGTTTCTTAAAAAATATCTCAAACAAGAATAATGTTAAGAATTAAAATCATGTATGTATATAAGCACTTGTATATTACCTTACATAACAATATGTTAAGGTTAGTTTTAGGGCTATTTATAATTATTTCACTGGGTATAATATTCACAACTGGGTACACTTTTTACAATCATGAACAAAAAATTCACTGAACATACCAAATAAAAGTCTGGACTCTGAGAAAATTAATGTAGGAAAATCATGGAATGTGTTAATGTAGACAAATACTTGGCAGTTTTAATGAATCAAAAATAACTCTACCAACCAATCATGTGAACACTACCTAATAGAGTCATCAGAGGGACCATACATGGAGGAATTTGAGCCAGGAATGTAAAAAAAATTGGAACTCTGGTGGTGAGCAGGAAGGACAGTTTCAGTATTACTTCACAGTCCAAGAGCAGAGTTTCATTAGGGTTTCATGTTTTAGTTTATCTGCTATTCATTATGTAACTGAGGTTATTGACATTATTCTTTTTATTTAGTTATTTTTCTTAGATGTTGTGAAACAAGGATATTAAAATATCCTCAATTCTGGAAGAGAGTAACATTTCATTTGGTTTGAAGTCATATCCTACTCTGAAGCCATGTGTAAATGGACCAGGGGAAAGGGTTAGAAAAGGAACACTAGCTATTTCCCAGGCTGGGCATTGGTGAGGCGTTGCATTAAGGTGGAAAGGACATGGGCTCTGAAATCAGGCTGACTTGGGTTCATACTCACTCGTTCTATGCTCTTAATCATTTCAGTTTAGCATTGAAATGGAATAATGATATTCACTTCAGAACAAGAAATAATATTTGCAAAATCAATTTAGTACCTAGTTAATACTTAGTAAAAGTTAGCAGCTGTGATTTTAACCTGGTCCCTACTTTTCACTTCAGCTTCCTCTCCTGACACTCTGTTTTACTCCTAACATATTCTCCTGCCATACAGAATTCTAAAATTTCATGAATATTCCAAATATTTTTTCAACTGTGAGTTGTTTTCCGCCTTCTTTACATGTAACTTTGTCTGGTTAAATCCTACTATTCCTCGAGGTCTCACTTTAGATACCACTTTCTCAGAGAGCCTTCCCTAAACCTCCAGATTAGGTTCAGTGGCCCTTCTCTTTATGGTTTTACAGAACCCAATCATGTATTTTTTGCACTGTGTTAAAGCTGCCTATTTACTCATCTATCTTTCTTACTATTGTAAGAGGGTAGAGACTATGTCTTTTTTATTGTTAAATTCCCAGTGCCTGTTACTAACAGGGGACTCTATAAAACTTATTGAGTAAATGACTGAATGTTTCCTGGGGATTCATCTGTAAACGTGTCACAACTGATAAGTAGAATTTTTGGTTTAATGGACATAGCATTCCAGAGATGGAAAAATACACTACACAAGTGGTTACATAGTGGGTCATTGAAGTACAATTATTACAAGTGCTATGAAGAAAAATAATGGTAGGAATAAAAGCTTGTAACAGGGAAGCTTGGCTAAATTCTGATTGGAGAATTGTCAATCTGTGAAGGCTAATCTTATGTGTTAACTTGACTAGGCCACAGTACCTAGTATTTGGTCAAACACTAGTCTAGATGTTGCTCTAAAGGTATTTTTTAGATGAGATTAACCTTTAAGTCAGTAGACTTTGAGTAAAAGAGATACCCTTCATATATGGGTGGGTCCCATTAAATCAGTTAAGGGTCTTATAAGAAAAAACCTGAGATCCCCAATGAAGAAAGACTTCTGAACCAGACTGCCCTTGAACTCAAGACCACATCAACTCCTTGTTGGGTTTCCAGCCTACCTTGAAAATTTTGGATTTGTCAGCCACCACCATTGTGTGAGGCAATTCCTTAAAATAATCTTTTTATATGTATACATCTTTTTGGCCATGTCTGGAGAACAGAACTATATACAGCCATAGGAAGACAACACTGAGGAAGTGATGTTGGTTTGAACTTTGAAAGAGAAGCAATTGGTAGTGGAGGGAGTAGAAGCCACATTTAACAGAAGGTAAAACATGTCCAAGGGCCTTCAGGTGGGAAGACACTGCATCTTCAAAGAATGACTGCAGGGAGTGCAGGGATTACCATGAAAGGTGCTGGATAAGGCAAGCAGAGTCAGGTCATGCAGAATTGGTCATTGTATTTGGAGAAAATTCACAGAAGACCATCTTTATTTGTATTTGACAACAACTATTTTATTTTTTTTTTTAAAGATTTTATTTATTTATTTGACAGAGAGAGAGAGAACAAGTAGGCAGAGAGGCAGGCAGAGGGAGAGGGAGAAGCAGGCTCCCCGCCGAGCAGGGAGCCCGATGCGCCGGGCTCGATCCCAGGACCCTGGGACCATGACCCGAGCCGAAGGCAGTGGCTTAACTGACTGAGCCACCCAGGTGCCCCATGTATTTGACAACAATTATTAAAGTACTTTATAAAATTAGATCTGCATACATTGTACTAGCCATAATTTAAATCATCTGTATCCTTTTCTTCTCTACATTAATGGAATGATCAAGAGTGAACAATTACCTGCTTTTTACTACCCAAACTGAGGCACATACTGAGAAAAGTAATGGAAACAAATCCTATGAGGCTCAGATAGATGTTTGAAAATGTGAGAAAAGATCAAATATCTGCAACATTGAATCAAAACATCAGCAAAACATTAGCAGAGCTTGAGTGAGCCTGACAAAAGTTCACAAAACAATTCACTTGAGATAATGAGAAGGAAATTCATGTGTGAGGCAGGCAGAATGAGATTCGGGTTATTTAATATTCCTTAGTTACTGTACTTTAAAAAAATACAATTTGGCCTTATCCTAAAATGTCAGTGCACATTTTTGTAAATTTCACTGCACATCTATTCATTGTGTAGCTTCTTTTATACCTTTTAATGCTTAGTGCATGTTCTCAGTATTGTGAAATATTTCTGAAGCAATACATGTAGTAGTGTTAAAGAAGTAGGAAAAAAGCAAAGGGTAAAAGAAAAAATAAAGCAAAAAAAACAAAAAACAAAAAACTGGAACAGTTTTATTGTAGATACATTTACAATAATCCAAATTTCAAAAAATCAGAATATATTTTACAGGAAAGGATATGAAAGCAAAGGAACACAGTAGGTGTATCCTATTTTTTTTTTTTTTTTAGATTTTATTTATTTATTTTAAAGAGAGAGAGGGGGGGGGGGAAAAAAAGGGGGGGGGGATGGGAGAGGGAGAAGCAGACTTCCTGCTGAGCAGGAAGCCCGATGCAGGGCTCGATCCCAGGACCCTGGGATCATGACCTGACCCAGGCGCCCTGTATCCTATTTTTTTAAGTCAGTGTTTCATAGATAAAAAGTTAAATGTGATAGTGGGAGAATGAATTCTTTAGGATAAAGCTGAACATAAGCCACTTTTTTTCCCCCCCGAAGGACTTAGTGAATAACCTTATATAGGAGGAAGTGCATTAATTTCTGCATCTTGTGGAGAGGCCTAAATAGTTGCACTAACAGCAATGAGGACAGGGTGGTAACAGCCAGGACCCACTGTTAATCAAGTGGCCAATGCCTCGGGAGCAGAAATGGCTGACCAAATCTTGGTAGTAAATCCACGGAGGATATAACACATGGAGTGTTAACAGTCAGTTGTACATTGGGCCATGGGGTTAATTTAATTAAAAGACTTATTTGCATTTTTTTTTCTCCAGATTTATTGAGGTATAACTGACATATAACATTACATAAATTTAAGATAAATAGTATAATGACTTGATACACATATATAGTGAAATGATTATCGCAGTAAAGTTAGTTACCACATCTATCATCACCTCACAGTTACACTGTGTGTGTGTTTGTGTGTATGTGTGCATTCGTGTGTGTGGTGAGAACACTTAACATCTATTTTCTAAGCACATTTCAGGTATACAATAAAGTATTGCAGTTAAAGTCACCGTTTTCTATATTAGATCTCTAGAACAGATTCATCTTACAATTGAGAGTTTGTACCCTTTGACCCACATCTCCTCATTTTCCTCACTCCCCAGCCCCTGGGAACCACCAGTCTACTCTGTTTGATACGAGTTCGCTTCTTTAGATTCCACATATAAGTAAGATCATATAGTATTTGTCTTTCTCTGACTTAATTCGTTTATTAAAATGCCCTTAAGATTCATCCATGCTGTCACAAATGGCAGGGTTTTTTTCTTCCTTTTTTAAGGCTGAATAATATTTCATTATATATACCACGTTGTTTTCATTCATCTGTTGATGGATGCTTAGGTTGTTTCTATGTTTTGGCTATTGTGAATAATGCTGCAATGAAGTTGGGGGTGCAGGTATCTCTTCAAGATGATTTTTTCTCTTTTGGATATATACCCAGAAGTAGGATTGCTGAATCATATGGCAGTTGTATTTTTAATTTTTTGAGGACCTACCATACTGTTTTCTATGGTGGCTGCGCCAGTTTACGTTCCCACCAATGGTGCTCAAGGATTTCCTTTTCTCTGCATCATCACCAACACTTACTACCTCTTGTCTTTTTTATCACAGCCATTCTAAAAGGTGTGAGGTGATATCTCATTGTAGTTTTGATTTGCATTTTCCTGATGGTTAGGATGTTGAGCACCTCTTCCTGTGCCAGTTGGCATTTGTATATCTTCTTTGGAAAATTGTCTATTCAGATCCTTTGCCAATTTTTTGATCAGGTTATTTGTTTTTTGCTATTGCATTGTATGACTACCTTATCTATTTTGGATTTTAACTCCTTATCAATCATATGGTTTTCTAATATTTTCTGTCATTCTGCAGGTTGCCTTTCATTTTTTTTTTTCTTTTGCAGTAGGTTTTTAGTTTGATATAGTCTTACTTGTTGATTTTAGCTTTTATTGCTTGTGCTTTGGGTGTCATATGCAAAAAAATCATTGCCAAGATTGATATTAAAGAGTTTTTTCCCTATGTTTTCTTCTAGGAGATTTACAGTTTTAGGTGTTACATGTAAATTAATTAATTTTGAGTTCATTTTTTTATGAGTGATGTAAGATAGGAGTCAGGTTTCATTCTATTGCGTATGAATATCAGCCTGTAATTTTCGTTTCTTTTGATCTTACCTGATTTTGGAATCAGGATAATGCTGGCCTAGTGAAGTGAATTTGGAAGTGTTCCCTTTTCTTGTATTTTTTGAAGGATTGGTGTTAATTCTCCTTTAAATACTTAGAATTCATCAATGAAGCTATCTGGTTCTGGGCTTTGCTTGGTGGGAGGTTTTTGATGACTGATTTAATTTGCTTACTCCTTAATGGTATGTTCAGATTTTCTATTTCCCAATGATACAATCTTAGTAGGTTGTATGTTTCTAGGAATTTATCCATTTTTCTAGGTTATTCAGTTTGTTGGCATATTATTGCTCGTAATAGTCTCTTAGGATCTTTTGTATATTTGTGGTATTAGTTATGTCTTATATCTCATTTATAATTTTATTTGAGCCCTCTCATTTTTTTCTTTGCTAGTCTAGTTAAAGATTTGTCACTTTTATCTTTTTAGACACCAACTCTTAGTTTAGTTGACCTTTTCTGTTTTTTTTTCTGGTCACTATTTCGTTTATTTCTGCTCTAATCATTATGATTTTCTTCCTTCTACTAACTTTATGCTTAGTTTGTTCTTCTGTTTCTAGTTCCTTGCAGTGTAAAATTAGGTTGTTTATTTGAGAAATTTTTCTTTTTTTTTTGCATTTTGCATTTTGTAGTTAAACTGTCTGATCAAAAATTTTAGAGGGCAGACAAAGTTGCAGTGCTTAGTCTTGGGGAGTGCCTTAATAAAATTAGAGTAGGCTTACTCTTATACATACTGGCCCCCATATTTGAGGATGAACAATCATGGTTTTTCTCATGATAATGACTTTTTTTATTAGAAGCCATGATTTCTAGGGAGTATTGGGGTGCAAGTTCAAATATTGCTATCACTGGCATTATCTCATTAATATACATTTTAAATTGTGGAAGCAGAATATAGATTATTGAACAACTACTCAATATTTAACAAAAATGATTTCGTTTAATTCTCACAAACAGTTCTATGATGTGAACATTAATACTTCATTTCATAGATTTAAAAAATGGCTCAGAAAGGGAGAATAATATGTTCAAAAGGAGAAGAACTTATGGTGTGCCTGGGTGGCTTAGTTGTTAAGTGTCTGCCTTCGGCTCAGGTCATAATCCCAGGGTCCTGGGATCGAGCCCTGCATCGGGCTCCCTGCTCTGCGGGAAGCCTGCTTCTCCCTCTCCCCCTCCCCCTGCTTGTGTTCCCTCTCTTGCTGTGTCTCTTTCTGTCAAATAAATAAAAAAGACTTAAAAAAAAAAAGGAGAACTTATATTCAAACTCATTCTGTTCACCCCCCAAACCTGTATAATTTCCAGTGTACTCATTTGAGCTAAAATAATGTAAAAGTAATACTTAGTTCAGAAATACTCCATTGCTAATGTTGCACCCCAGAGGAAGTCCAAACTAATATATAAATGTTATATATTTTTAGAGATTAAAAATAATGCAAATGTTCCTAATGCCATGAAGTTCTTTGGAAATTCAGCTTCACCTTGATAATCTTTCTCGTGTTCCTCTTATCTGGGTCACCAACTAGTTTGGTTTTATGTTGATTTCGAAGCTTTTCCTCCCGGAAATCTTATGTCTTCATATTCTTAAAAAGCTATGTATGGTTTTTTTTTTTTTATGTTGGCTAATATTGTGATAATCAATTGTCTTTTTATCTTTATCTTTTTCTTTGTTTCTTTTTTTTAGTTAGTCTGTCCTTGCTCTGGATGATTGAGAATAGGATAGATCAGATAGATTAGAAGATGCTGAGCATCCATGATACTGTTAACTGCCACACCTTTAAAATCCTGTTTGTAGTCTTTGGAACAAGAAAGAGAAAAGATAACCACTGAATCCTTGACTTTCAACAATTTGGCCTCTTTCTGTCAACATATAAAAACTACTGGAGGGCTTCTTGTTCTCAGAGTATTGCTATGCTGCTAATGAGTTTAACTTTTAAACTCAGCTATCAGATGATTTATAAGTTAAAGTGTACTCATCAGAAGCACTGAAAATGACCAGAAGATCACTTATGGGAATACAAGTCATGTAAAATCTGGGCCAGTGACCAGCGATACAGTTCAAGGTCCAAGGAATTGGCTCACTTCAGTTGAGTCCCTTCTATTAAAATTATTTGTTGATCGCTTACTTTTTAGCCACTTCCAGGTTGCACTTCAGAGTTATTTCTTTAGTAGAATGCATACTTATGGATATTGAGAAGGTGTGAAATTAGATCACCAGGGACATGACTAAGTATTAGGGCAAGTTCCCTGAGTTAGAGACTTAAGTCCATTGGGAATAAAAGAATCCTTGTTTCTTCAACCCTGAGACCACTTTTGGGTTTTAGTCTATTCATTGTATATCCTTACATCACCAGTATCATCTTGACTGTGTAGTAAAGATATCTAATTCATACATAATTCAATTCAAACCAAGATTCTTAGATCCCAGCCTGGTACTCCTATATCACTTTGTCCCTCTTGTCTTCGAGGAGACAACAAGGGGACAAGGAACAATTTGAATAGAACTCACCAACATAAATAATTGCCAGTTTTGTTCATTTCTTTTTATGCTGCACACTCAACAGCTTGGGAAATTAGCATCGTGAACTTCAGTAGTGAATTTTCTTGCCAGCAGTGTTTGCTACGTAACAACATAAAAGTACTCAACTCCTGTTTTCTTACTAAAATTTCCCATCTTCACTGAGAAATAGATAAGCTGCAACTCCTGATTAATTGTATTATAGAACAAACAATTACAGTGAAGCAATTTGGTTTTAAAAATTAAGCTGTTGTGGGGGTGGGGGACTTTGATTAAACCTCACAAATTAATAAATCGGCCATGATGTCCAGACAGAACAGTGCTGATTTTTGTTTTTCTTGGGCAGCCAGCCTTTGCTTTTGGATATAAGATATTATACCCAGAGAAGATTAGTGAATGGCAATTTTAAAATTATAGTAGTTCTTTGCTGCATGAAAAGAGTTTTAAAAAATGGTGTTTTCTTCAAATCACATTGCTTCCTGAAAATGACAAAAATGAAAGAACTAGTTATCTTAATTTCAAGAAGTGTTATCTCAAGCAACAATAGCTCAATGATTTTGTTCTTCTTTTTAATGACCTAACCCTGGAATAAATGATTGATAATGTTTGCTTTACAGTCACACCAGTAAAATCGTATCATGATATGATCTATTCATTTTTCATGATAGATTACATTGAATAAAATCATATTTAGGCAATATCTAACATATACCATCCTTTTTCAGATATATCTAAATCACAACAAACTGGGTCTTCTAGCCTGCAGATTGCTGTATTTCCGCAACAGAAATTTAGCTTCCTCTTTCTCATAGCCTCTACTTAGATAGCCAGGGTAAATAATTCTCGTGATAGTGATATCACCATAAAATTATGTGGATTATTTTTGCATAAACCCAATCAGTCTCTGGAAAGCAGATATGAAATAGACTTTTGCTCTTAGAATATCATAATTTTATTAATTTAGCCAAATATACACATTGAGGTGTACAAATTTATTATACATAAAAGTATACAAATGAAAGTAATTTTGAAACCATATTTATCTTACTGTAGTTTCTCTTAGTATGTAAATTTTAAATATGGCTTTATGAATTAAAATAAAATAAACTCTTATTTGGAGGCATTTTATCTGAAATCCAGAATTTATTTGCTTAGAAGATTTGAACTGTGCTATGTTAACATAAATTAATACCAACTTAATTTTATTTTATTTTATTTTTTTAAGATTTTATTTATATGAGAGAGAGAACATGAGCAGGGCGGAGGGGCAGAGGAAGAGGGAGAATCAGACTCCCTGCTGAGTGTGAAGCCTGTGGGGCTTGATCCCAGGATAAGATCATGACCTAAGCTGAAGTCAGATGCTTAATTGAATGATCCACCAGGGTGCCCCAAAACCAACTTAATTTTAAATGTTTTTTGTTTTATTAACCCTAAGTTATTTACAAAGAGAATACATTGTGTAAAATAAGATTTTTGGAGACTGAGCTTCTATGACAGTTCCTTAACAAATTGATTTTTGACAACCTTCATTAATAAACTGCAATTTATTTATTATAAAATAAGAAGTAAGTTATTTTCAAGAATTTTATTTCTGGTATTAATATTCTATAAATAAGTTTTATGGAAACAGACCTTTGCTTTGTTTTGGAAGACATGTCACTTTGGGCACCTTACCAGCATTGACCAGCATTGACCTGTTGAGTACTTGGTATAATGAACTTAGCTACAGATCCTCTTTATATCAGATACAAATTTACAATTACATAAAATATCACTTCAAAATACTTTATGCGCAGAATTTTTTAAAAAGGAGAAAACTAAAGAGAGGACCATAAATAAGAACTGAGAGGACATTAAAAACAATTGAGATCATGAGGTCAAATTCCTTAGTCAGTCTTGGTTCCAGGTCAAACTGATGTGAGACATAAGTGCATTATTATTACCCTGTAATTATACTTTACACCCGAGAACCTTTCAGTGCCTCAAAACTTTGATTTACATGCCAACCAATCATACAGGGTGGGAAGGGAGGGGGTCATCTACATCTAAGTATTAGAACATACTTATTTTGACATACATGTGTTCATTTTTCCTTTCTTTGGGCTAATTTCTTTTTAGAGAGGTGTCATCAAGCATGGAAAGGGAAGAAGAAGAAAAAAAAAACCATGTAGACAGAGTAAATATGCATAAGCAAATTGAATTAATTAGGAAAAAAAACAAAACTTTATCCCTTGCTCTAGGATTTAATATGACTTTGAGAGTACATAATCTCTGCAAGAACAATTTGGAAAATAAAAGAATGGTATTCTAGTTTCAATATATAAAAAAGATTAAGTGTTCTGAATGTAATAATAATAAACTCAGAAAAATAATGAAATTCACTCTGATGCTAATATGCAAGCACCAGGGGGGCCCTAGGAAAAATACAACAATAAAATCTAGTTTCACATTAATTATGCCATTTGACAAACTGAACATTGAGTTGCTTATGTCCAATAGCCCTTATATAGGCGAGATCACAGACAGTCGGAGATGTTAAAATGCTGGAAATCCATCTTCCCAGGAGGATTGTTGCCAATTAGTTTGAGACTAAAGAATCCTGCCAGGCATGAACCTGCCCAGCAAGGTAGAGGATCAGAAACAGGAAAAAAATATTTTATGAGAGAGTGAAAAAATCAGCAGCTCAGCTGGCAGCACAAAACTATGCTTGAAAGCAACTTTAGGATTTGGAGGCTTTCATAATGGATTGCATTATAATTTTAGAGGTCTGTTTGAGGAGATTTGTTATATTTCTGGCATTAGAAAATTGTGTAAAGATTATATGTTGTGCTTACTTATTATGATAGCCTGTACCTAATGAAGAATCTTATCAACTGCTGTGCATATATTACAGTGCAATTGATGGGAACGTGATGGGCCAATTTCATCACTTTAAAATCAAGGAAATATTCCTGGATATTTCAACATCTGTAAAATTGATAAGGTGAATCCTTATTTTCTGAGTCTTCATTTGGAGATGGAACATCATGATATGTAGGAAAAAAAATCCTCTACTCAGTAAAAACAGGAACCAAAATGTGAATATAACTTTCAAATAATTGAGCAGCCCTGTCACACAGAAAGAACTAGGATATGAACGTTAATAGGCGTGAGTTAGTTTATGACTTCTAAAGAAAATGGAAACTACATTTTATTTGCATTATTTTTTTTAAAGGTTTTATTTATTTATTTGAGAGAGAGAGAATGAGAGAGAGCACATGAGAGGGGGGAGGGTCAAAGGGAGAAACACACTCCCTGCCGAGCAGGGAGCCCGATGTGGGACTCGATCCAGGGACTCCAGGATCATGACCTGAGCCGAAGGCAGTCGCTTAACCAACTGAGCCACCCAGGCGCCCAGTTTGCATTATTTGTTCATTCCTTATTTCTAAACTCTTTAGCCATGATTTTATTTTGAGATACCAGATGTCCATGCTTATTGGGTAGAGGATGGCATTCCAGCTACTCTTTGAAAACCTACAAGTTTGCTTGCCTTCACTGGGCCTTTTGTCAATTTCCAACTTGTGTGTCATGATACAATTAAGGATAATTAAGTGGAAGGATGAGTAACTAAATGCCAAAGCCAGAAGGATTTAGGAATCACGAATTCACTCTGCAATCATAAATGAACTGAATATAGCCTGACTAGGTACTTTTTTACTATTTTCTTACTGAAATTCTGTACTTCCTTGGCCTCGGTGATTATACAGTCTTCTACTTTTCCTATTTCTTTTTGGAGTAAGAAGCAGATAAAACCCTCAATATATTCCTAAAGCATTCGGGATACCACTAAAGATCCTGTAAATATGCAAATAGTACCTACTGGATGATTAGCAAACTGTAGAGAGGTGGCAGGTACTGGGGACTAGATGAACACTCATCAGGCAAGGAATAACTTCTGGAAAGAAATTTTTCCTAATACAGAAATTAACTTTATGAAGCTGAGGTCCAGAACATTTAAGTTTTTGAATGTGTATCAGTCAGAATCCAAGCAGAGAAACAGAATTAGTAGGAGATGTATATTAACACATTTATTGCAACTTATAATTGTGAGTGCTGGCTAGACAAGTCTAAAATCCATAGGGCAGGCTGTTAGGAAGGGCAGACTGGAACACTCAGGCATAGGCTAAAGCTGCTGTCCATGCATATAATTCCCACTTCTCCAGGAAAGCTTCAGTTCTGCTCTTACTTCATTTCAACTTAGTGAATCAGGCTCACACAAATTATCAGGGATAATCTCCCTTACTTAAAGTCAACTAATTATAGACTTTCATCACATCTTTAAAATACTTCTGAGCAACACCTAGATTAGTGTTTGGTTGAATAACTGAGGACTATAACCTAACCAAGTTGACACCTAAAACTACACACAAGTAATTCTCATCGGACTTTCTGGGATAGAAAAAGAGGGAACTTTGAATTTAGTGAGGGTTGAGCATTAACTCAGACTTCGCCTGCTATTACCTATGGGATTTTGAGTAAATTAAAAAACCTTTCTGTGCTTCTTTATTTCTAAAATTTGGCATGTTCTTTTTAATGAACTTTATCATTACCAAAATGGAGATAGTATTAGTTTAACCCACTTCTTGGCACATAGTCAGCATGAGTGCTCTTCCCTGAGAATTCACATCTTATGGTTAGTACCATGATGTTTCCAAATAACAGTGCTTTGTACAATTTTAGATGAGTAAAAAAAAAATAATAGTGAAAGCAATGACGCAGAGGTCGTAAAATATATTGAAGTCTATAAGGTATATTCTCAAGGTTGTTGGAATGAGGCCTAAATTTGAGTGTTGTCTGAATTAGGGAACCATTCTGACAATTTGGTATATCACTTAGTCATTTCAAATCTCAGCTTTACTCACTTATAAAATGGGCAAATAACTACTTGCTCTATTACTTTACAGGCTAATTATAAAGAACAAATAAAAATGCATATAAAAGAACTCTTTAAATAGCTGTCATATTCACAAGTTTTTCATCTTGGGAATTTGAGAATTATTATAAAGTAATTTTATTTACTATTTTTTTTTACAAATAATATTCGTAAACTAAGAGTCTTCCAAGTATTAATTTAAAATTATATGTCTAAATTTATTACATATATATTATAAGTGCTATGATTTCTGATTTATTCTAATTTCATCTGTCATTAATTTTCTTACTTTGTAAGGCATATACGACTCTAACTTTTTTTTCTATTTAAAGATTTTATTTGTTGGGGCGCCTGGGTGGCTCAGTCGTTAAGCGTCTGCCTTCAGCTCAGGTCATGATCCCAGGGTCCTGGGATCGAGCCCCGCATCAGGCTCCCTGCTCGGCGGGAAGCCTGCTTCTCCCTCTCCCACTCCCCCTGCTTGTACTCTCTCTCTCGCTGTGTCTCTCTCTGTCAAATAAATAAATAAAATCTTTAAAAAAAAAAAAAGATTTTATTTGTTTATTTGACAGAGAGAGAGAGGGAGAGAGAGAGAGCACAAGCAGGGGAGTGGCAGGCACAGAGGGAGAAGCAGGCTTCCCATGGAGCAGGGAGCCCAATGCAGGACTCAACCCCAGGACCCTGAGATCATGACCTGAGCCGAAGGCAGACGCTTAACTGACTGAGTGACCCAGGCGCCCCCAACTCTGACTTTGTGAATAAAACTAGAAGGGGGAAGGGCGCCTGGGTGGCTCAGTGGTTAAGCGTCTGCCTTCGGCTCAGGTCATGATCCCAGGGTCCTGGGATCGAGTCCCACATCGGGCTCCCTGCTCAGCAGGAAGCCTGCTTCTCCCTCTCCCACTCCCCCTGCTTGTGTTCCCTCTCTCGCTGTGTCTCTCTCTGTCAAATAAATAAATAAAAATCTTAAAAAAAAAAAATAGAAGGGGGAAGTAATAGTTAGAAGAGGCATGTCTTTTTTTTTTTCTTTATATTAACATATAGTGTATTATTTGTTTCAGGGGTACAGGTCTGTGATTCACCAGTCTTACACAATTCACAGCACTCACCGTATACCTACCCTCCCCAATGTCCATCACCCAGCCACCCATCCCTCCCACCCCCCTCCACTCCAGCAACCCTCAGTTTGTTTCCTGAGATTAAGAGTCTCTTATGGTTTGTCTCCCTCTCTGGTTTCATCTTGTTTCATTTTTCCCTCCCTTTCCCTATGATGCCTTGTTTCTCAAATTCCACATATCAGTGAGATCATATGATAATTGTCTTTCTCTGATTGACTTATTTCACTTAGCTTAATACCCTCTAGTTCCATCCACGTCATTGCAAATGGCAAAATTTCATTTTTTGATGGCTGCATAATATTCCATTGTATATATATACCACATCTTCTTTATTCAGTCATCTGTTGATGGACATCTAGGCTTTTTCCATAGTTTGGCTTTTGCGGACATTGCTGCTATAAACATTGGGGTGTACGTGCCCCTTCGGATCACTACATTTGTATCTTTGGGGTAAATACCCAGTAGTGCAATTGCTGGGTCGTAGGGTAGCTCTATTTTCAACTTTTTGAGGAACCGCTGTACTGTTTTCCAGAGTGGCTGCACCAGCTTGCATTCCCACCAACAGTGTAGGGGGGTTCCCCTTTCGCCACATCCTCGCCAACATTTGTCATTTCCTGACTTGTTAATTTTAGCCATTCTGACTGGTGTGAGGTGGTATCTCATTGAGGTTTTGATTTGTATTTCCCTGATGCTGAGTGATGTTGAGCACTTTTTCATATGTCTGTTGGCCATTTGTATGTCTTCTTTGCAGAAATGTCTGTTCATGTCTTCTGCCTATTTCTTTTTTAAAGATTTTATTTATTTATTCATGGGAGACAGAGAGAGAGGCAGAGGCAGATGGAGAGGGAGAAGCAGGCTCTCCACTGAGCAGGGAACCCGATGCAGGACTTGATCCCAGGACCCCGGGATCATGACCTGAGCCAAAGACAGACGCTTAACCGACTGAGCCACCCAGGCACACTCTGCCCATTTCTTGACGGGATTATTTGTTCTATGGGTGTTGAGTTGGTAAATTCTTTATAGATTTTGGATACTAGCCCTTTATCTGATACGTCATTTGCAAATATCTTCTTCCATTCTGTCAGTTGTCTTTTGGTTTTGTTGACTGTTTCCTTTGTTGTGCAAAAGCTTTTTATCTTGATGAAGTCCCAGTAGTTCATTTTTTCCCTTGTGTCCCTTGCCTTTGGTGATGTTTCTAGGAAGAAGTTGCTGCGGCTGAGGTCAAAGAGGTTGCTGCCTGTGTTCTCCTCAAGGATTTTGATGGATTCCTGTCTCACATTGAGGTCTTTCAAACATTTGGAGTCTATTTTTGTGTGTGGTGTAAGGAAATGGTCCAGTTTCATTCTTCTGCATGTGGCTGTCCAGTTTTCCCAACACCATTTGTTGAAGAAACTGTCTTTTTTCCATTGGACATTCTTCCCTGCTTTGTCAAAGATTAGTTGACCATTGAGTTGAGGGTCCGTTTCTGGGCTCTCTATTCTTTTCCACTGATCTATGTGTCTGTTTTTGTGCCAGTACCATACTGTCTTGATGATTATAGTTTTGTAATAGAGCTTGAAGTCCAGATGCCACCCGCTTTCCTTTTCTTTTCAGCATTCTTATGGCTATTCAGGGTCTTTTCTGGTTCCATACAAATTTTAGGATTGTTTGTTCCATTTCTGTGAAAAAAGTTGATGGTGTTGCATTAAATGTGTAGATTGCTCTAGGTAGCATAGACATTTTCACAGTATTTGTTCTTCCAATCCATGAGCATGGAATGTTTTTCCATCTTTGTGTCTTCCTCAGTTTCTTTCATGAGTATTCTGTAGTTTTCTGAGTACAGATTCTTTGCCTCTTTGGTTAGATTTATTCCTAGTTATCTTATGGTTTTGAGTGCAATTGTAAATGGGATCGACTCCTTAATTTCTCTTTCTTCTGTCTTGTTGGTGTATAGAAATGCAACTGATTTTTGTGCATTGATTTTATATCCTGTAGAAGAGGCATGTCTTAAAGATCATTCTAATTAGCATTAAGTATATTTGAGGTTACATAAAAACTCTTGTTCATTTAACCAAATTTATTATGAAATAAGTTAAACGAAAAGTTTTAGCTCCTTTATAGATAGAATTTTTTTCAACTGCAAACACCATTTGTGCTTTATTTAATCAGAATATTTCGGATCTAAAACATTACTTTTTATGTACTAACTTGTCATTTGTTTGTAATCTGGGGCCACTTATATTCAGCTGCACCTGTGAGGTTGTCTAGCACAGAATGGCTGTTTCGGTTTTCATGGGTCAATACATACACAAGCACACATACTCATTTATAACTAGTTCCCTTTGTTGCCATTAGTTGACAGATAACACCTCAGAGCACAATAATTGCAGCTGATATGACAGAAAGCATTTTGGATAGCAGGACAAATTTTAGAGATATTTACCTACGTTGGATTGAAGATTATTGAATTGGATTAACTAATTTCTCAAAGATGTTAAACAACTAAACAAAGAAAATCCTTGATCTAGTCTAGAGGATGAGAAATTCAAAGATGTTTTAAAATATGTGCTCCATTTATGTATTTGCATCATTTGGGTTAAGTAGACTTACAGACACATTTAGATCACAGATTTGACTGAATTACCTTAAACATATGTGGACATTGTCCTAATATAAATACTCAGAATGTGAATTTTAGAAAATTTTATATCAAGGAGAGTCTTTCCATTTTTAACCACTGAGTTAATTGACCAGTGAATTGGCTAGACCTTTCCCAATTCAGGACCAATCAGTCTGGAATAAGAAACCCTCATTATAATGTACCAATGCTTAGGTATGTGACAGAGCAAGTACAAATATTATTTGTAGAATCTAGGTGGGAGACACATAGAAATGCAATGCATTTTTTTCAACTTCTCTGAACATTCAAAATTTTCATAAAATTATTTAATTGGGTATTATTTTTTGCAAATCCTATATAGTATTACAGCAATGGGCAAACTC
Source organism: Mirounga leonina (assembly GCF_011800145.1). Taxonomy (NCBI): domain Eukaryota; kingdom Metazoa; phylum Chordata; class Mammalia; order Carnivora; family Phocidae; genus Mirounga; species Mirounga leonina. The sequence goes on from NW_023270451.1 coordinate 26,581,966, forward strand.
TCCACAAACTCTGTATTTTTGTATTCTAATACCTCTAGAAATCTTAGCTAAAAAATACATATAGCTGTTTAATTCTTATATCTAGTTTTTGTCATTTTGTCCGTTGAGTATATGTTGCCAAAAATTATTCTTAACCAGGTCTAAAATGGGACATCCTTGCATATACGTAAATCAACACAAAGAAATCATTATTGGGCTGTTTGGGAAGAGTTATATATTTTATGTTACCAATTATGAGTTGGTTAATCTTCAAGCAGAATGTATTACTCACAAATTAGTGACACAAGATGGGTCTCCCCCTCCCTTCCATTTAGTTGCATACTGGATGACATTTCAGTTGAGTTCTATATTTATGTTCCTTTTTTACTTTAATTTTTTTGCCATATAATATTTTAAGTTTAATCAAAAGTCAACTTGGAAAGGCCATTCTGCCTAAGGGATATTTTTCCATTAAGTATTATGACATATTGGTGGCCTTGAGGGATTATTGGTTTTTGAAGAAATATTAACAGCTGGAAATTTGCATTTTAATACAGTTCTCCTCAGCTACTCAAGCAATTTTATTTTTAAGTCCTGTGACAGGTTTCAAAGCTTTAGTTCTAAAGCAGTCTAGTCAAGTGGAGCTAATTTTTGTAATAATTTTATTACAAATAACTAAGTTTCTAATACTTTTTTTTTTTCACCTGAAAATTTTAATTTACGGTGTCAGGGAAATCAACACCCAAATTTTATATCTGCACTAAAACGAGACTTGATAATTGGAACAAGTGAGGAAGAATTCTTTTTAAATCTCTGCTTTGAAAAATTGAGGAATAAGAAAATAGCACATCTAATTAGGTTTCTCTGATTAGTAGTTAAAAATGAAGTTGATGCAAAGCAACCCTTCACAACAATTGTTTCATTCTATCTAGGTAGTTGTCTCTTAGGGAAATGATTCCTGGGAGCAGTAGAAGGTGCTGTGAAATGAGAATGGAATCCTTCCCCCTTGATCCTGGTATTAAATACATACTCAGAATTGCTGTTGAAATTAATTGAGGATTTTGAGTCAGGATCAAGCAACTGATCACTTAAAATGATGGCAGTGAATAGAACTGAATGGTAGCCTTTATAATTACAAATGGATTTCTCTTCTAAAAATGACTAAGTGGCTAAATACCTTAAGATGGTATAATAGGGGACACCAGCTTCCCCCTTTCATTTTCAGTCTGAAATGAAAATTTAATTTTTTAAAAGATTTATTTATTTATTTGAGAGAGAGTTGGGGGGGGGGGCAGAAGGAGGGAAAGAATCCTGAAGCTGACTCCGTGATGAGCAGGGAGCTCAATGGGGTGGGGCAGATCGATCCCAGGAACCTGAGATCATGACTTGAGCTGAAATCAAGAGTCAGCTGCTTAACCAGCTGAGCCACCCAGACACCCCTGAAAATTCAATTTGTTAGTCACATCTAGACATCTGAAATGATAGGACCACAGCATGGACAATTGCTCATTGGTTAATGGCCAAATCAAATAACCATGGTTTCATGGTTTTAACATATTGTAGTATACATAATGACATTCTGGGAGAAGGGAAGATTGGAGAAGGAAAAGTAAGAAAAGGGCACCTGAACTTATAGCAAATGGATGTGTGCACTTCTTACAGTATTAAATCAGCATTATCACTAATATATGTTTTCAAAAAAATCTTAGTTTGCAAATAGTTGTCACCTACTACTAAATTCTAACCCTACAACTTTTTTTTTTTAATTTAAGTTCACCCATATTTGGTCATTTTCTTTAATATTTAATTCTGTTTCAATACAGGAAAAAAATATAAGCATAAATTAGCCATGGCAAACTAAGAGCTTTTCTTCTTTGGGTAACATTATTTTGTTGCTTGTTTAAACTTTCATGGATCTATTAGAGCCATAAAGCAAATGGGTAGGAAGAGTTTCTAGCAATGTTTTAAGTGGTGTCTATAGTATTCTTTTGCTAGGTGATGTTAAAAAACAGTATCACAGAAGAACTAGAATCCTATTCAAAAACACCAGGTGATTGAAGTAAATCACTGTTTCTTAGATATAGGGTAAAGATTACTTTACCAACATAATTCAAGCTAGAGTGGGTTTTTAGGTCTAAATTATATGACTATCTTGCTCTATCACTTGCACTCTATTGCTTAGATAATCTGACCAGTGATGACTATTGGATGATAGAATTTTCTTGGACAGTGTCAAATATAAAAACAGCAATCAATCTATGACAAAAATTTTATTGACTCATGGGATATTTGCTTATAATACTTTTAGAACACCACATAATCTGTGGTGTTATACATTGTATTATGACTTTGAGTATCTTAATAGAATTTTAGTGTGTTAGAAAAAGCATGTGCCTTGGAATTATATATAAATAGGTTTATATTCTGTTTATATCACTGTAACACTGTAATATGGATAAGTAATTTATAAGCCTCAATTTACTCGTCTCTAAAATGGTGATTACTCCTGCTCTTCTCTTAAGGGGTAAATCAAGACAGGATTGAACAAGATAAAGACAGTGTAACACTTTGTAATTTGGTACAGAAAATATGCTCCAGTATATACTGGCAAATACTGGTTGTCCATCTTCCTTTGCTTCCAGGAAATGTATCTTTATCTTTTTCACAGTTTCTCAAAGGCAAAATACACTTGTACGGTACTGATTTACTTGTGAAAATGCTTGGGCAAAAGGGTATGAGCCTCTATTAGGAGACAAGTACTGTTGGTTCTAAGGAAACTGCATGAATAAGAAAAACCAAAACTCTAACAGTGCCTTTTAATTTAAACTCCTGCAATTTTCCTGGCTTCCCCCTTGCTCTGAGTCTAAGCCATACCAGCACAAAACTGTCTCTTGATCAACCCATGAGTTTCTCACAAGTTTGTTTATGTGCTGTTTCCTTTCTTTTGTTCCTCTGTGGTTGATCTTGGGGGGGAAAGGGAACCAGAATTCTTGATAGTGCTGGTTCAGTATTTGATAAGAAAAGAAACAAGAACAAAACCATATGGGTACTTGTGTCAGGCACTGTGCTAGGTGCTGGATACCAACTGGTGAACAAAACAGGAAAGACTCTTGCATCTTAGGATTTACATCTCAGTGGAGAGACAGGTTTTAAACAAATATGCAAACAAGGACATAATTTTGATGAGAAGAAAACATATTCTTTGACAGAGGAAGTGATATTTAAGTTTAGAATTGAGAGATCAATAAGAGCTAGCCAGGTAAAATGGATTTTGTGATTGTGGCTTGAGCTGGTGGTATGGGAAAACATTCCAGATGAAGGGCAAAAGCATGTGATAAGACTTTCAGTCTCTAAAATAGTGGTGGGAAAGACCTTGGTTTATTTAAAGATCAGAATGAGAGCCATTGAGGCTAAAACATAAAACATACATATAGTCCATGAGAACACAGACTCAGCTGTCTTTCACTGTTACACCCCAGTGCCTCGAATATCACCTGACATGTAAATGTGCTTCCGGAATTATTTGTTGAATAAATGAATTCATATTTAGTGACCTTCTAATAGATGACAAGTCTTTGGCAAGCTCTTGTTTCAAGTTTTACTGTTTGGTGTCAAGCCCTAAATTCTTGAAGTATTTAAGGCTATTTTTAGGTATTTTGACAGATATCTTGCTTGGTATTCATTACTCTTCGGATGTATGAGTGTGAGTGTGTGTATACTTCTCACAGTTTGGGGAATTGTATCTCCCCTAGTTTTATGTTAGGACAAGCATATCATCCATGTGCATATGTCTAGAAGTTCCAATATAAAGTATTTTAAAGGGTCACAAGTAGCTTTTTAAAAAATATGTCCAAGTAAGATGTCTGATAAATAGTAAGACAGAACAATGACTTTTTTTCAGTAAGCAGTAATGAGGAGGATAGTAGGTTGGGTGTCAGGCAGAGCTGAGGCTGGTCTCTGCTTTGCCATTAGTAGTTGGGTGTGCCTAAGCAAACTGCTTAACCCCTTTCTGTGCCTCAGCTTTCTCACCTATGAAATAAACCTAAACATAATAGTCAGTGAAATGGTGAATGAATTCCATCTGAGATATGTGAAACATGGCCAGTAAGGAAGGTCACAGAAGAGCCCAGATAGATGTGACAAAGTCCTTCCCCAGGAGTCATAGCCAGGCAAATGCTTAGGAGGTGACTACACAGTCTTATTTTAATCTGGGGGGTATGTATGTGGTTTTTGTATATATATTGAAGTAGACATAAGAGTAGTAAGTGTTGCTACAGGTACATGTAATGTGACAACAGAGATAGGAGAGGAAAAATGTCTCCAAACAAATGTAAGGCCTCAGAAAATAGAACAGTCTGGGGGTGCATAAAGTAATGAGGGGAAATGACCCATAAATCTGCGCAGGTTCCCAGGACAGTCCCATATAACAACATTGTAAAATAGATACATGTTATGAAAACTCTGGTCATTCAAGGATTATTCAACTGAAAAATCTAAAGGATTTCTGTCTTCCAGGAGTTCTCAGTGTAGTGCGGGAGAGAAATATTTAAGAAATGTATTCAGGAAGGTGAGAGATTTGTGTGTTCATATGAACCAAAGTGCTTAGCAAGGTCATGCAAGGCTTTTAAGGCAGGTGACATTCGTGGATGTGTTCTGATCTGAGAGACTGCTGAGAGATCTTCCTTGGTATACCTGACGAACTCCCTCAATTGTGAATTGTTTATACAGCTAAGCCATTTAAGTATGGCCTAAAATTTTCTTAGTCTTTATATATCCAATTGAATCCTTTCAATCTCTAAAATCCTATGGAGTAGTAAAACATTTGCAAAACATGGTTGGGATCTTTGCACTAAAACTCACTTATAAAAGCAAAATATGTCATTATAAACTTACTCTTTTGTGTTTCTTATATCCTTCTTACTTGCTTTTCAATGACTTCAACCAATTTATTTTATTATTGGGAAAAACAAAGTTGCTGTTGATGTGAAGATCAAAAGAAAACTGTCATATGCATTCTTGTTTGCTCTCTGAATTTTTGGGTTAAAAATAAAATGAGAGAGTGGGTATCAAAACACTAGCCCCTTTGTAAATTGATAAAAGTATTAGACCTGGTTGTACAAGGAATGTTATTTTAAGTGTCAAAACCCTTTCTAGAAAATGAGCCAATAGGATTTGCCATAACCAGGATATATCGCTAATTCAGTATTTATTAAACAGCCATATCCAAGTTAGCAGATCAGTAGGAAGGAGTGGAGGAGGAAAACTTGAGACATTGAGACAAGGCTTATAAGAAGTAAAAGAAAAAAAAAAAGCACCTGAAATTCATAAGTGGTGAAGGAAAATGAGCCATATATATGACTTAGATAACACAGCCTTTTTAATAATGGCCCATCTAATATAGCCCTTATATTGTACCTTGTAAGCCAGGAACTCATAGGTATTAACCAGTTTCATATTGGTTCTAGTAACTTAGTGAAAGTAAAAACTGAAAAGTTTAAGTTTTTTAAAAAAGATTTTATTTATTTATTTAACAGAGAGAGACACAGTGAGAGAGGGAACACAAGCAGGGGGAGGGGGAGAGGGAGAAGCAGGCTTCCCGCTGAGCAGGGAGCCCGATGCGGGGCTTGATCCCAGGACCCTGGGATCATGACCTGAGCCAAAGGCAGACGCTTAATGACTGAGCCACCCAGGCACCCCTAATTTTTTATATATAAGAATAGTATCATATTTATTTGCAGTTTGAATTTATAGGTTAAGATTTTTTTCTATGTATAAAATACTTTCACACGTTTTATTTTCATTTTAACTCCCAACAATCTTGTAGAGTAAAATTTAGACTCCCTTTCCAGATGAGGACACTGACTCTTAGAAAAAGTTAAATAGTTCAGTGTCATACAGGCATGTGTTATATATATATATTTGGGGAATGGCTGTCATTGCTATACTGATGAAATTAGACAATGTCCATGTTTTTGCAGAGCATATATTTGAGTGTGTTCTGTGGTGGAGAGAGAAAAAAAAAACCCACATGAATAAACAGGGTAATTGCATGTAGTACTTAGCACTAAGTACTATGGGAGGAAGGGGATCTGTGCCCAATTAAGTGGTCAGAGAAGTCATCTCTGAGGAAATGGCATTTGAACTAGCAGCTCTAAAATAATAATGGGTAAAGATGTTTCAGGCAGAAATTTGTATCAGGAGACACTACAGTGTTATTTTTATACTGAGTTATCATGACATAGAGAAAAGGCTCAGTCTGAGGTCTGTATAGCACATAACTACTTTGAATGTTTGTTGTAGGCACTACCTTTTAAAAATGTGTTTATACAGTTATTTCCTATATCCATGCTTTTTAGTATTCAAGAGTGTCCTTGCAACCATGGCAATAATTCTAAGAGTAAGTTAGGTCCAGGCTGTGCTTTCTTTCTTTAAAAAAATTCTTACATTCCCTGGCAGCTGTAATACACCATGAATATTAAATTAAAATCAATTGCACACTTACTTATCCTACTCTAGGGATAAAAAGCATAAGCTAACTTGGAATTAACTTCCACTTTAAAAACATGACTTCATTTCAAAAGCTTAGGGTACTATCTGAGAAAGTTTGATATCCTCATGTCTCTTTCTTAGAAGTCTTATGCAGCTAGTTTGGGTAGAAATAGGAAAAAGGAACAGTATTAAAATGTACATCAAGCAGACATGAGATTAACTCAGCTTTTTTTTTTTTTTTCCTGGATATTTTAGTACCTGTAGCATGTGTAGTAGATAGGCATGGGATTTTCTCCAAATATGTGTGTTCTCTTATTCCTACTCATTAAGCAACCATCTTCTTAACTAGGGAGAATCTTAATACTCACCTGTTTAGTTCTCACCTCAGGCTTTGCCTGCTATAAGAGGGGGCACTTAGGAAGTCCCAGAGGAGCCACATGTTGGAAGGAGTATGATTCCAGGACTCTGGCTAATGCTGAGCCCCAAGAGCTCAGGCTGACCATGGAGTGGTCAGGTCTGCCCTCAGATGTGAACACAGAGATATGCATCCCAGGTTATTTATGATAATGATGAACTGTTACTTATGGGGTGCCTGGGTGGTTCAGTTGGTTGGGCATCTGCCTTCGGCTCTGATCATGATCCCAGGGGCCTGGGATCAAGCCCCTCATTGGGCCCCCTGCTCCTCAGAGAGCCAGCTTCTCCCTCTCCCTCTGCCCCTCCCTCTGCTTGTGTGCACTCTCTGTCTCCGTCTCTGTCTCTGTCTCAAATAAATAAATAAAATCTTAAAAAAATGTTACTTATAATGATATATTTATGATTGTATGAAAGTTTAGGGGGTAAGGGGAACTATAATTCATGCCTTAGGGAAGGGTCAACTGAAAAGCAAGAACATTCTATGAAAACCAAGGAAGATGAGGTAGAGATAGTGTATAACAAAGTGGTTGGCTATATGATTTTGTAGGCAGAATGAATATTGGAGTTGAAGATATAAGTTAAGAGGTTTTAGCAAAGGTGTGGTATCGAAGGCTATGGGATGATTGGTATTATTTAGGGAGAAGGTATGAAGGTGGGAAGAAGTTGCGGAGTCATGTACTAACTAATTACAACATTTAAAGATAAAGTAGAGAAGATGTAAATCAGAGATTAAAAAAAAAGAAAAAGACTAGGGCACTTTGGTGTTATGGAAGCCAAAGAGAAAGAAAGTGTTTTCAAGCAGTAAGAATTCAGTTATGTTTCATCAATGCTGAGGGACAGAAAGGATAAGGACAGAAATACCTTTATTAGATTTAGCAAAAAAAAAAAAAAAAAAAAGGAAAAAAGAAAAAGAAAGAAAAGTTTCTTGATCTTCCCTAAAACATTTCTGGCACGCTGGTGGGCAGAAAGAAGCCTTAGTAAGGTAGGTTTAGGAATAAATGGGAGGTGAAAAAATGGTGACCAGCTATATATTCAAGGAATTTTTCCAGGAAGTTGGAAAGTTGGATTATGAATCTGAAGTGGAAATATTGGACAGTAGTCGGAGTGGGGACACAGGAGTCCATGAATGTCTTATCTGAGAGATGGGAGACAGTATAGAATTCAGAATGTTTTAACAGTGTTGGGCCAAATCCAGTAGAGGAAGAAAAAACATAGGAGGAGGCAGGAGTAGGAGTCTAGGTGGAAGGACTGGCCTTTAATTTGAGGAGAACCACTTATTCCTATTTCTAGTTGGATTAAAGGGAAAATATGGATAGACATGCGAGAAGGGAAATGGCAGGAAGTTGATAACTTGCACTTTTCTGAAATGTAGCTGGTAGGAGTGGGATGGAAAGCTATTAAGCACATGAAGCTATTTCAGATGTAGCATTTACAGCCATCAGAATTCTACTCCAGTGGCTTCTCCTTATGGCTTCCATTTGAGCTGTATTTGTGCTCCATTTACTGACCATCAGGAGAGAAGGTAGTGATTCCAAGAGGACCACATCTAAACTTCAGCAAACATTTTTTCCCTTCATTACCCATCTCTAGGGGATGGGTAAGGTTTTCAAGGCATTACAAATTGAGCCAATTGTAAAAATGTGAAGGAAAAATCCTACCATATACTGAATACCATCTATGGATCAGACATTTTCACTTTAGTCCTACACTTTTCTGTGAAGGAAGGATTCTACTTTAATTTAGGAAATTGAGACATTAAGAAACTACAAGTCGTATAGATAGCAAGCAGCAGAGTAGGATTACCCCCTTTTCCTTCGGGAGAAGTATGATGATATAAATCAGCCCAAATGGCTTCTTCTCCCAGGTTAGAGCAGATTGCATACTTCATAGCTCTGGAAACAGAAACTCTAAAGGTTCTCTGTTAGATTCATTTCAAACATTATTTTTGTTGACAAATGATTAAAAGTACCTCCATGCAGAGGATTGTGCTCATATTTAGAACTTCCCTATTGTAATACATGTCCCTCCTTTACAAAAGAAATTCAGTTAAGAAATGTTAAAATTTCTAAGCACTGGGGCGCCTGGGTGGCTCAGTCGTTAAGCGTCTGCCTTCGGCTCAGGTCATGATCCCAGGGTCCTGGGATCGAGCCCTGAATCGGGCTTGCTGCTCGGCAGGAAGCCTGCTTCTCCCTCTCCCACTCCCCCTGCTTGTGTTCCCTCTCTCTCCATGTCTCTGCCAAATAAATAAATAAATAAATAAATAAATAAATAAATAAATAAATAAA